>NC_051156.1:4670851-4930850 GCF_013339745.2 Dermacentor silvarum
TCGGGGGCCACGTCGATTTCTTTCGAGAGCTCATCCGGTCCGTTATCCGCGAAGAACTGCAGAAACTGTCGGTACCCTCACAGCCGACGCTCAGCTCTTTGTCCAGCGTTGTCCGTGACGAAGTGCATCATGCGTTAAGAGAACCACCCTTCAGCACAGACGCTCAACCGCTAAGAACTGACAGCACCCGTATGTCATATTCGCAAGCTTTGCGGCAACCTGCCCCACCTTCCTTCCCGCTTCGGACCGCGTCTCCGGCCATACTACAGTCCGACCAAGCGACCTCTTATTACCACGACCACCGACAGGCCCCAAGGAAATCAGACGTGTGGCGGGCACCTGATCGCCGTCCGCTTTGCTTTCACTGTGGTGAAGCTGGGCATGTCTACCGACAGTGCTCTTATCGAGAGCTCGGATTACGCGGATTCTCGGCAAACTCGCCGCGACCTAGGTTCGGCCAGCGTCCTCCTGCGATTGAAGAATACGTTGCCCAGCAGCGCGGATCCTCATCAGCTCGACACCAGTCACGCTCCCCTTCGCCGCGGCGATTTTCTCCGACTCGCCGTACGTATTCGAGCGTGGTGCAGGGTCGGTCGCCCAGTCCGCGCCGGGAAAACTAACCACAGCGGCCTTCGGGGGCGAGGCCGCTCTGTCTGGACGTACTCAAGGACCCCTGCTGACCCGTACGCGACCCGACGATACATCGACGACGACAGTACCTGCTGATTACAGACGACGAATTTCCTTGGACATTCCTGTATTGCTCGACGGTCGTGACGTGACTGCTTTAGTGGACACTGGAGCAGATTATTCGATAATCAGCGAAAAACTGGCCACCCTTCTGAAGAAAGTGACGACGCCTTGGAATCAAACGCCAGTTCGTACAGCTGGCGGGCACATCGTCACACCACTCGGCATGAGCACGGCACGAATACAGATTCGCGGCTCTACGTTTGTTGCCAGCTTGAGCATTCTCCCTCATTGTTCTCGTGACCTAATCATCGGCATGGACTTTCTCAGGGAGCACGGAGCTATCATCGACATTCGACAACGCCTCGTCACTTTCTCGACAAAGAGCGCCGCTGCGACGACCAACACCATCCACGCTCGAGCACCTCTTCGTGTCATCGACGACGCTGTCACGTTACCACCGCGTGCAAGTATCGTGGTTCAAGTGGCATGTGACAGACTCTTACACGGTGAAGCGGTCGCAGAAAGCAATCACTCTCTCCTGCTTTCTCAAGGTGTTTGCGTAGCAAGAAGCCTTATTGATCTCCATGATGGTCACTGTGACGTTCTTGTCACGAACTTCAGCTACGAACACCGCCATCTTTTCCCTGGTACTGTCATCGCCTACGCCGACCCGATCGCCGACGTCACTGAATGTTTTGCTTCCCAGGCAATCGTCACTACTAAAGCACCTCTAAGCAACGTCGACATTAGTGCAACGCTTTCTGAAGACAACAAACAACCCCTGCGTGACCTGTTGCTCGAATTTCACTCTTGCTTTGCACGGTCGTCGAAGATACGTCAAACGTCGATTACTAAACACTGTATCATCACCTATGACGACGCGCACCCCATACGGCAGCAGCCTTATCGTGTTTCCCCGACCGAACGACATGCCATTCAAACGCAGGTGAAGGAAATGCTTCAAGACGGCGTAATACAGCCTTCATGCTGTCCCTGGTCGTCGCCTGTCGTGCTTGTTAAAAAGAAAGATGGCACGCTTCGGTTTTGTGTGGACTACCGGAAGCTAAACAACGTCACAAAGAAAGACGTATACCCGTTGCCTCGTGTCGACGATTCTCTGGACAGGCTGAGGCGCGCGAAGTATTTCTCCTCTATCGATCTGAAAAGTGGCTACTGGCAAATTGAAGTAGATGAGCGGGACCGCGAGAAAACTGCCTTTGTGACTCCGGACGGCCTTTACGAATTTAGAGTACTTCCTTTCGGCCTCTGTTCCGCTCCAGCCACATTCCAGCGAATGATGGATACCGTTCTCGCTGACCTCAAATGGAAAAGCTGCCTCGTCTATCTCGATGATGTCGTTGTCTTTTCGGAAACTTTTGACGAGCACCTTCGACGCCTTCGGAACGTACTCGAAGCCATTCGATCGGCTGACCTTACCCTCAAGCCAGAGAAATGCCATTTCGGTTACGAGGAACTGAAGTTTCTCGGTCACGTCGTGAGCGCGGCAGGTGTTCGGCCCGATCCCGAGAAGACTGCTGCCGTAGCTGCTTTTCCAGCTCCAACCGACAAGAAAAGTGTCAGACGATTTTTGGGCTTGTGCACATATTATCGACGCTTCATTGAAAATTTTTCGAAGATTGCAGAGCCGCTATTTCGCCTTACGCGTGACGACTCGCCATTCCTCTGGACTGATGAACAACAGACCGCCTTTGCCGAGCTACAACGTCGATTGTCTTCTCCTCCCGCGCTCGGTCATTTCGATGAGGACGCTGACACAGAAGTACGCACTGACGCCAGCAATATTGGTCTCGGAGCTATCCTGGTGCAAAGGCAAGACGGGACTGAACGAGTTATAGCTTACGCGAGCCGCACTCTGTCACGCGCCGAGTCCAATTATTCCACCACAGAGAAGGAGTGCCTCGCGGTCATTTGGGCTACTACAAAGTTTAGGCCGTATCTCTACGGGCGGCCATTTAAAGTTGTGACCGATCATCACGCTTTGTGCTGGTTGGCCAACCTCCGAGACCCTTCTGGACGATTGGCACGTTGGAGTCTGCGACTCCAGGAATTTAACATCACCATCGTATACAAGTCTGGCAGAAAACATGAAGATGCTGACACGCTATCACGAGCCCCTGTTGAATCCCAGAATCCTGACGAGGAAGATGACAGCGCCTTCCTGGGAGCCCTCAGCCGTCCGGATCTGCTCGCTAAACAGCGATCGGACGCTGAGTTAAGGCCCATCATCGATCACTTAGAAGGCGACATCGCGTCCATTCCTCGACCTATTTCGCGACGGTTGTCGTCATTTTGCCTACGAGAGGGCATCTTATACAAAAGAAACACAGGTGCCGGCGACAAACCACATCTTCTAGTAGTGCCTCAAGACCTTCGCGACGACATCCTATTAGCCTGCCACGACGAGCCGCCATCTGGTCACTTGGGCTACTCAAGGACTCTGGACAGGGTACGACAACTGTACTACTGGCCTAGACTGACTGCTTGCGTCAAACGCTACGTGAAAGGATGTCGTGAATGCCAGCGCCGCAAGTCACCACCCTTCAAGCCTGCAGGCCTTCTACAACCCATCGACCCCCCGCGTACGCCGTTTGATCAAGTTGGAATGGACCTTCTTGGCCCATTTCCCTTGTCTTCCTCCGGCAATAAGTGGATCATTGTCGCAACCGATTACTTGACGCGTTACGCTGAGACGAAGGCACTACCACGCGGGACAGCATCTGAGGTTGCCCAGTTTTTTATGCATCACATTGTGCTTCGGCATGGCGCACCGTCATTCATCATCACTGACCGAGGGACGGCGTTTACGGCGAAGCTTCTGGACGACATCTTTAAGTTGAGTTACACGAGTCATCGAAAGGCCACTGCATACCACCCTCAGACTAACGGCTTGACAGAAAGACTAAACAGAACACTGGCAGACATGATCTCTATGTACGTGGATGTGCAGCACAAAACGTGGGACGAAATCCTGCCGTACGTAACGTTTGCGTACAACACTGCCACGCAGGAAACTACACGATTCACGCCGTTTCGCCTCGTTTATGGTCGAGATGTTCAAACTATGCTCGACGCCATGATTCCGTATGACGACATCGATCAGCCCGACCAGTTAGCCCCTGACGTCGAGGAGTACATTCAGCGCGCCGAGGAAGCACGTCAACTGGCCCGTGTGCACATAAGACAGCAGCAGTGTACAGATGCAATAAGGTACAATCTCCACCATCGACAAGTTACCTATGAGCCCGGTGACCAAGTTTGGGTTTGGACCCCCATTAGACGGCGAGGCCTCAGCGAGAAACTCCTGAGCAAGTACTTCGGACCGTACAGAGTATTAAGGCGTGTCAGTGACGTGAACTATGAAGTGATTCCAGACGGAGACCTGTCATCACCCAAGCGCCGACTACCACGCCCAGAGATTGTACATGTCGTCCGCCTCAAGCCGTATTTCACACAGTGATGTTCATACAGTGTAGTGGTGAACAAACTTTTTTTTTCTTTTTTTGCTGTAGTCGCGACGTCCTCCGAAGAACTGCGAAGCGATTGTTTTTTTTGTTCCCGACCACAGAACGCATTTTTCGCCTCGTGTTCATGTCCGTATGTGGGCTAGCGCGTTTCCATTTTTTTTTTTGTGTGTGTGTCTTACCTAATTTATGTACTTTCCGTGTACGTCTTGTGGTTGAGCATCGAGTCGATGCTTCATTGGGAGGGGGAATAATGCCACCTGGTGTTTTGAGCCAGCAAACAATCAGCATTGCGTGCCCAGCAAGAACGGCGAAGAAGACGACGAAGTCGAAGATCCCGCGCCAGCTGGAGAACCGTCTTTTCGTGTCTGGCATTCTTCGGGTCTGGCTGCTAGCACTGTTGATTGATCTTGCCTTAGCGCGTGACAATATGTATTATGGGCAAACAACGCCTTCACATTACTTCATCATAAGAAATAATTACTTGCGAGGAAATGACCACATGTTACAAAGCCAACACACGTATGAGACAATCCTCGCGCAACCACACGTATACCACCATTTTCATGGTATACCACAGCGCCAGTAAGGAAACTCGCATAAACATTGGCGACAAATGGCACTCTGGGCATAATATCTGAGAAACTCTGTTGCATGTGACCAAGCTCGCTTGCCGTGCCACCCGCGCAGTCATCGTGTAGGCACGGGCGGCGTTTCACACAAGAACACGACAGTGGACGGCGCATTCGATGAGACAACTTCAGCAAGTAGAAAGCCTGACACTAGAAACGTATTTGTAAACCATGCACAATTAAGCGCTATGTCAGTTTTCTTATACACCGGTCTGAAATATATCCCTAACTTGCGAGCACGATTTCTGCAAAACCCTCGTAAACAATGTGATAAATTCACGCAAGCAGCAAATTCGTATAACTTTGTCCGATTTAGATGTTCTAGCAGAT
Organism: Dermacentor silvarum; assembly: GCF_013339745.2. Taxonomy (NCBI): domain Eukaryota; kingdom Metazoa; phylum Arthropoda; class Arachnida; order Ixodida; family Ixodidae; genus Dermacentor; species Dermacentor silvarum. Next base: position 4,675,989 of record NC_051156.1, read on the forward strand.
GAAGTTTACAGAACTATCTGTATATATATATATATATATATATATATATATATATATTGTGACGGGGCGTCAAATAGACGAAAAAGGGATAGTATTTACCTACAGGGATTGTTGGCAGAGATGGCCAAGATGGCTGAACACGCGCAGCGTTTTTCGGCGATCGTCGTCTTCTTCCTTAATGCAAGGAGGCGGCCCGTAACATCTAACCGCCCCGGCGGGCTGAACGCCGTCTCGGCGCAGACTAATTACACGAGGAGGTGACGGAAAAGTACGGCTTCAGTCGGGATACGTGCACGACGTCACGAGATGGCAGGGTAGATGGTGAAGAACTGTTCAGTGGGGCGATTTCATAATTCACGTCACTAAGTTGCCGTAAAACCTTGTAAGGTCCGGTGTAACGCGATAAAAGCTTTTCGGAGAGACCGACGCGACGAGAAGGAGTCCAGAGAAGCACAAGAGATCCCGGAGAAAAGCAGAGGTGCCGGTGGCTGCGGTCGTAGCGGTCCTTTTGGCATAATTGTGAGTCGGATAGTCGCTCATGAGCTATCTGACGTGCCAGATGGGCTCGCGCGGCAGCATTGCGGGCATACTCCGTGGTATGTTGTAGAACAGCAGGTAGGAGCGTGTCAAAAGGCAATGCAGGGTGGTGGCCATACAGGAGGTAAAACGGCGAAAAACCGGCGGTGTCGTGACGGGATGAGTTGTACGCGAACGTGACGTATGGCAAAGCGCTGTCCCAGTCCCGATGATTGTCAGACACGTACATCGACAGCATATCGGTTAAGGTGCGGTTCAGCCTTTCGGTGAGCCCGTTGGTCTGCGGGTGGTATGCAGTAGTGAGCTTGTGCTCCACAGAACAGGAACGAAGGAGGTCATCGACAACTTTCAACAAGAAGTAGCGGCCTCGGTCTGTGAGCAGTTGCCGAGGAGCACCATGACGAAGGATGACGTCATGAAGGAGGAAATCGGCGACGTCAGTGGCGCAACTAGTCGGCAAAGCTCGCGTGATGGCAAAACGCGTAGCGTAGTCGGTCGCAACTGCGATCCACTTGTTCCCTGAAGCAGACGAAGGAAATGGGCCGAGGAGGTCGAGACCGACGCGGTAGAATGGCTCCTGGGGTATGTGAATTGGATGCAGAAGGCCTGCAGGCAACCCTGAGGGCCGTTTACGTCGCTGACAAAGGTCACACGCAGCAACGTAGCGTCGAACAGATCGGTACAGACCAGGCCAGAAAAACCGGCGCCGCACGCGATCGTATGTGCGGGATACGCCAAGATGGCCAGCGGTCGGAGCATCGTGGAGTTCCTGGAGAACAGTAGCACGAAGATGCTTGGGGAGAACAAGCAGAAGCTCTGGGCCGTCGGGAGTGGTACTACGACGGTAAAGAATATCGTCGTGAAGCTCAAACAGACGAAGCGATGGGTCGGGCTGACGAGAATTGAGGCGGTCAATTATAGATCGTAACGTGTCGTCACTTTGCTGTTCAGCGCGTATGTTGGCCAGATCTGCAATAGCCATGACGAAGTCACCGGTATCACGTTCGGTGGTGTCGGGAGGATCGACAGGGTAGCGGGATAAACAGTCAGCATCTTGATGCATCCGGCCAGATTTGTAGAGCACGTCAAAGGTGTATTCCTGTAGTCGTAACGCCCAGCGGCCAAGCCTTCCTGTAGGATCCTTCAGCGACGAGAGCCAGCAAAGGGCATGGTGGTCCGTGACAACGGAAAAAGTTCGGCCGTACAAATAAGGGCGAAATTTTGCCACAGCCCAGACCAAAGCCAGGCATTCGCGCTCAGTTATCGAATAATTCCGCTCCGACGACGAGAGAAGGCGGCTGGCGTAGGCAATGACACGGTCCTGGTCGTTCTGGCGTTGGGCGAGTACTGCACCTATGCCGTGGCCACTAGCGTCGGTGCGAACTTCTGTAGGGGCCGACGGGTCATAATGCGCCAAAATGGGCGGTGAAGTCAGTAAACTGACAAGGGTGGTGAATGCGGCAGCTTGTGCACGACCCCAGGAAAAAGAGATGTCCTTCTTGAGTAGGTCAGTAAGCGGCCGGGCAATGTCGGCAAAATTCCTGACGAAGCGGCGGGAGTAGGAACACAAGCCGACAAAGCTCCGTACATCGCTAACTGAGCGAGGAACAGGAAAGTATCGGACGGCACGCACCTTGTCGGGGTCAGGTTGGACACCGCTAGCACTAACAAGGTGTCCGAGAATGGTGATGTGACGCCGAGCGAAACGACACTTGGAGGAGTTGAGTTGTAGGCCAGCGCAGCGAAACACATCAAGAATGGCCGACAGGCGGGCTAGGTGGTCCTCAAAAGTAGGCGAAAATACAATCACGTCATCTAGATAACATAAACACGTAGACCACTTATAGCCCCGAAGGAGAGAATCCATCATTCGCTCGAAGGTCGCGGGGGCATTACACAATCCAAAAGGCATAACCTTGAATTGGTAAAGTCCATCCGGTGTGACGAACGCAGTCTTTTCACGGTACATGGCATCAACGGTAATCTGCCAGTATCCGGAGCGTAGGTCGATGGAGGAAAAGTACGTGGCGCCGTGGAGGCAGTCCAAGGCGTCATCGATTCGGGGCAGAGGGTAGACGTCCTTGCGTGTGATGTTGTTCAAGTGTCGGTAGTCAACACAAAAGCGCCAGCTGCCGTCTTTCTTTTTTACTAGCACCACAGGGGACGCCCACGGACTGGAAGAAGGTTCGATAACGCCTTTTGTGAGCATTTTGTCAACTTCGCCTTGGATCACACGACGTTCGGCGAGGGAGACACGATAGGGACGGCGACGGATAGGGCTCGCGTTCCCCGTGTCAATGCGATGTTGGACAACAGACGTTTGGCTCAGAGAACGATCGTCAAAGTCGAAAATGTCGTGGTAAGACTCCAGGAGGCGGCGAAGGTCAGTAGCTTGATCAGAAGGAAGGTCATCAGGGATCATTCTGACAAAGACATCGCGCGGCGAACTGGTTGTGGTGCAAAGGAAGGACGAACTGGAGGAACGGGTGGGATCCAACGCACAAATCTCGCAGTCTTCGGCAGCAGTGATGGCGGCGAGTGACATGCCTGCTGGAATCAGTTGAGGAGAGGCGCTGAAGTTTAAAATAGGAATGGCGATGCGGTTGCCGGTGACGGTCACGAGGGTGTTAGGCATGGCGACGTTCTTGGCGACGTTCTTGGCGAGCAGAACGTCCGTTACCGGGGATAGCACGTAATCGCCATCAGCGACAGGAGGGCTCGAGACCATGGCGATATATATGGCGGCTTGTGGGGGCATGCGCACATAGTCGAGAGAGCAGAGACGTGCCGAAGGGGTGGTTGGGGCATCGGCTAGGTAAGGTAGTTCGAGCTGCAGGAGGCCAGTTGCACAGTCAATTAGGGCAGAATGAGTCGCGAGAAAGTCCAGACCAAGAATAACGTCGTACGGGCATTGTTCAAGAACGGCAAATAAAACAGTAGTTGGGTGACTGGCGATTGTGACGCGGGCGGTGCACATGCCAAGGATGGTGGGAGTTCCTCCATCGGCCACTCTTACAACGTGGGAAACAGCAGGTGTGACCACCTTCTTTAGGCGACGGCGAAGACCAGAGCTCATGACGGAAATATAAGCCCCGGTGTCAACAAGTGCAGAAATCGTCACGCCATCAACGTCAACGTCCAACACACAGCGTCGAGTCGGCAGAGTAACTAGAGGGTTTTCGGGCAGAGTCGTAGATGCAGCGTTACCTCCGGGCGCTGCATCGTTTAGTTTTCCGGAGTGAAGGAGCCACGGTTGCTCGGCGACGGGGCGCGGCGAGGTGGCGGGGAGCGGGAGGACGGACGGCGGTACGGTTGCGAACGCGACTGGTGACCTCTAGGTGACGGCGAGCGGCTGGACCATGTCGTGGCAGCGTCAGGATTGTAGGGGTGTGCTGCAGATAGTGGCTCAAAAGGGCTGCGATCAAGGCGGCGAGCATGGCCAAAGGATGGAGTACGTTGCGGGAACGACCAGCGGTTGTGACAGTAGCGAGCAACGTGCCCGACACGGCGGCAGTGAAAGCAGATAGGCCGATCGTCTTCAGTTCGCCAATCAGCAGGGTTTCGCGATCGTGGAGCGAACCGCGGATATCGAGGGAACGATGTCGGGGCCCCGGAAGCGGATGTAGGGCTGACAACGGCGCAAGCAGCGTGAACCCCGAGATTCGCGAGTTCGTTTCGCACGATGGCTTGGACTAGCGAAACCGCTGGTGTGCTCGAGTCGCCGGCGTTAGAGTTGGTAAAGAGGCTAGCGGGAGCCATTGCCTCGATTTCACGACGGACAATCCTCGTCAATTCGGCCGACGGCGGTGAAAGGTTAGATGGCGGCCGCTCTTCACACGAAGACATTGCAGCGGTGTTGGGAAGCCGGGCGAATGGTCGTTCAATACGGCGGCTCTTAGCCTGCTCGAAGCGCTGACACTCCTCGATCATGGCATCGACGGTAGCACAATTTCTGCACATGAGCAGATTGAATGCGTCGTCCGCTATCCCTTTCAGGACGTGGCCAACCTTGTCAGACTCTGACATGTTACTGTCAGCTTTACGGCACAGCGCCAGCACATCCTGTATGTAAGACAAATACGATTCCGTGGACGTCTGGGCGCGAGTTGACAGCTGTTGCTTCGCAATGATTTTTCGACTGGAGGCGTTACCGAACAGGTCACGGAGCTTTTGTTTGAATGTATCCCAGCTTCCGAAGTCGGCGTCGTGATTGTCATACCACAACTTCGCCGTTCCACTAAGATAAAACACCACATTGGCCAGCATGACTGTCAGGTCCCAGTGGTTGGAATCGCTCACCCGTTCGTATAGCCTGAGCCATTCCTCAACGTCGATACCATCGGTGCCGTTGAACATTCCAGGGTCTCGGGGTTGGACGACTACAATCGGTGTCCGCGGCGCAGAAGCAGATTCCGGTTGGTGTGCCATGGTGGTCGCACCGCAGCGCCGACCGCTTCGGAGCTCCGTCGTCTGGCGAGAATACCCAGCACCTCCACCAATGTGTGACGGGGCGTCAAATAGACGAAAAAGGGATAGTATTTATCTACAGGGATTGTTGGCAGAGATGGCCAAGATGGCTGAACACGCGCAGCGTTTTTCGGCGATCGTCGTCTTCTTCCTTAATGCAAGGAGGCGGCCCGTAACAATATATATATATATATATATATATATATACTTACCGATTTTCAGACGTTCTAGCAAAGCATTTGAGGCTCTAAATCAGAATTCGGATTCCTACTGTCACTAGAACGTAGCTTCCTCTATCAAATAAAACAAATTCCATTAAAATCGATCCAGCGATTGTCTCACAAAAGACATTTCCGCGTTTTAGACGCATTTGAATAGGCAGCATCGGAGTTGGTCCCGAGATGAAGTTTCCTCACGGCATCTCTCGTAGCCGAAATGTCTTCAGCGAAAGTCCAAGGAGAGTATTTTCGTTTCATGCACCGACGCACAGGAAGCGTCTGTGGACGAATACTTTTGCGTGTATCACATTATAGTAATATGAGTACTGAGCTATGTGCAAAAAGACAATTCTATTCGGACCTTGAGCGAGTGGACGAACCTGCAGGGCATTAGCAGCGGTGCTTTACGCTGATATGTTCTAAATTCCAGCTGCCCAATGGAAATGGAGTGCAGTTTGCTTCACACAGCTGGTCGCGGTGCCTGACGCTTGACATCAATGTGCGGGTTGCTAATAGAACGTTCTAGCATACACCTTTCTACCACTACACTGTTATCGCTCACACTAGCTGCCAGCGTTAACGCGCAAGGCAAGCGCAAGGCAGGCGAGGTAACGGTACAGAGAATGCTACGCTAAAATGTTATATATATATATATATATATATATATATATATATATATATATATATATAAGCAGTGAATTTTGTAACTACAGAAACACCTATCAATGTGCATACGTGATGTTGGCCGCCTATTCGCCCGGGAGTTGCTCGGCGTTCTCGGCTCGTTCTTATAAACCTCTCGAGGCTACGGCATCCACCTCTAGCCGTCCAGACGCACACATGAAGCATACCGCTCACCCTGGTTCTCGTCGTGGTTCTGGCTCCACTGGCGGTCACCTTCACCGGCAGGGAATTTAATCACACACTCGCGCCATCTCCTGTCCCCATTTGTCCTACCCACTGACGTGGCCCCTCGCTGCCAATGGTGAGAGCTTGAAGCGCCTATACGTAGTTATATTAGAAGTTTGTACTCCACGACTGCCCGTTCCACGTTCACGGACTGGTACGATGGCCTGCGTTTATATTGACCCTTTTCGCGGCGATCCCGTGGGCGCTGCCATATTTGATCACGCGGTGACGCGTCCATTGCTTGCCTCAACTGCCTCCGTTGCCTCCTTGTTTACAATGGAAGTGTATGACGCCGGCGCGGCTTAGAAAACCTCTGTTTTCGGAGATATCGTAGACGGTGACTAGGTGGACGACACGAAGGTTTGATCACAGCTTCAGAGAACATGCAAAAGCGCTTTCGGAGCTGAATTAAGCTACGTCCAAACGGCGCAAGCAGCGTATATGGTGCTTGTTCTAAAAGCGGGGCTAAATATGTATTCCAAGCTATCCAAGCTTTCCGATTATTAATTCAGTCAGGATTAGTGTGTTTTGCTCTTTGTTCTTTATTCGGCAAATATTTTGAAGCAGTGGCTTGTCAATTTCTGACTCAGTGAAGTACCTCGGTGCGGCCACTACCTGATTATTTTCTGCCTAATCGCTCGCGGGTGTGCTTAGTTTCGATAGATTTGTTCTTGCTGCGCACAAGGCTTGAAACGTAGCTGTTTTGTACATTGTAATACCTTGTAGCAAATATATATTACAGCTAGTAACTCGCTTACTCTTGTGGACCGTCACGAAACATTCAGCTTCGACCATTCGTTCGCCATAGGTGTAGTCCGTCATTTATTGTGCGTATACTCACTCTTGCCGACGTTCTGGGGATGAAGCCTTTTCTTTGAAGGTTAGCGATACAATGCTGGAGGATGAGCAAATGTCTGTATCCTCGAGGAAAGCCGTACATCACGAAGTGCCGGTAACACGTTCGGACAGTTGCAGCAGCGGTCCGCGAACTTGGTCACACACATTCATTCTATTCCTTAACATGCCAGTCACTATTTTTGCAGCCAACTACTGCACACGTCTTCAATCTACATGATTCAATATAGCATGATTGGAGCAGAGTGTGTTAGCAAAAACTCAGTTGCATTTCCGACAGCTGATCGCACAGAAGCAAGGTAGAAGCGGTAATGGTTTCGTATTCGTGCGCGGTCTCTGAGGAGAGGTATGGCGCGCCGCCGTGAGCGCCATCTCGTTTCTCTAAAACAAACTGCTCCGCGAAAAGGGTCAATAGTGATGGTAGCGTCGTTACCATGGTAACAAACGACGTGGAGCCATACCATTCCGTTTTATTTGCACTGTTGAAGGGAAGTAATGGGCTTCCCTGACGATAATGACAGAGAGGCACGGTTAATTGGCACTCCCGGTCGAGCATCCTGGAACTGCGCAGCGTGTCTTCTTCCATAGCCTGCGCAGGCAGCTCAGCAGAGCAACGCGAACAGCGAAAAGGATGCGGCGGCAACTGTGGACCGGGGTGAGAAACTGGCCCCGCCTAAACAACACTCACGAGTGTACATGGCACGTGCCGTGGTGCTGCACGTGAAAGTCGAGGTGGCGAGGCTGCTCACGAGCGTACACAAGCGAGAGCAGAAGCTTTTGAATAGATACACAACACTTGTGTGACCACTTTTCCATATAACATACAGAGCAATGCTCAGAGGCAAACAAGCAGCCAGCGCCCCTATAACGTGTTCTGTAGATTTTCTTTTTTTTTCTTACCACTGGTTGCGTGAATATAAAAAGCAGAGAAAACAAAAATAAACGTAATCTCAATTTATCGCGTTCTTGCTGCAGTGCAGTGGTTATCTGCAACTTAGTTTTTAACCAATCACGGAGGAGCGAGCGGTGACGTCGACGATGCTTCTGGCGATTGCCACTGGGCGATGATGCGGTCGGCAGCGACGCAAGGATTTGCTTGCGTGATTAAAATGTTAAATATTTTGATATTGCATGGTGCTCTGACCTACGCGAAAAGCATCCCCAACCGTCAGTCTACGACCTTGGAACAGAAAGGCGCTAGCTTCAGAAGTGCTCGAGGGCCCCTTTAAAGGGACATTATAGGCAAGTGTTAAGTACTGCTGAAGTGATACATTAATGCCCGAGAACATGTATAAGGCATGACTATTATCCCGGACAAAGTAATCGATAAATTGAGGTACAATTGAAGTGAAATTCTACGCTGGAATGATGAGCGGCAACGGAGTCAGCTGTGGAAGCAGACGACGACGACGACGAACGCGGGAGCAGTGGCACGAGCGCGTGCCGAGCACGAGCCAGCTGCGGAAGACGACGACGTCGCTCGAGCCAATGCTGCTGATGATATTTTTCTGTACACAGGCGATTTCGCCTAGCCATGTACAATTTTGCCTAGGCATATAAAGTTATTTTCGCTTTAAAAGAGATATATTGCGTAGAAAGTAATAGGACATTTTGAAGAAGTGGTAGATTTCACTATTGTTTTTCTGCAAAAAAGCCCGAAATCAGTAGATTCCGAAGCTTTATAACCGAATCGAAATGTTTGATCAGTCAATAGAGCCAGTGATAAATCAGTATCTGTGGCCCCACTGCCCCACAGCGAAGTCAAATACCGCCCCCATGCATCGCGGATGTGCACCGCGCAGGCCAGGCTCAGCGCTGGTTGTTGGGGTATAGCGGACACCGTTCACAGGTTCAAGGGGAAAGTGCGACAGCTGGAGGGAGAGGGATCGAGCATGCTACGGAGAAAGGCCTTGGGTGAATGTGAGGCGCAGAAGGGGGGGCCGCCGACGAGGAGGGCCGACCTGCCACCGGTCACGTCCGCCGGGCCTCATTCCCCCGCTGTGCGCCGGCGTCGATCATATACAACCGCGCACAAAGCCGGTCGAATGCACGCGCAGTTCAAGTAAAAGGAGCGGCCAGGCTACGTCACTGGTGCGTCACACTGACCAGAACGACCGAGTGATCGCACTTCATACTTCAATTATTACACGCAAACTAACCGTTCATTGCACAGGCCCGCAATAACAGCTTGTTCTTAAAGACAATGCCTTCTTTTTTTTTTTTTAGCGAGCTATCCCCGCTTTTCCGAATCAGGTACGTTTCTAGCTTTTTTCGTGGGCCGATCCCAGAGAGTGTGCAGTGTCAAAATGCGCGCCGATTTCATGATGCACTTGGTATACGTACCACAGGTGCCGGTGGTATCTAGAGTTACTATATATAGGCTCCCTGAAGGGAGCATATACAGTAACTCTAGTGGTATCGGTGGTACCGCATCGCGCGGTGTTGGAACCGGAGGTAAGGGAAGCGTTCTCGCATTATTCCCTCAATCGATCGATCGTGATAGCTATGGCCAGAGTCCTTCAATGCTGGACTCCGCTAGATTGAAGGACTCTGCTATGGCATTTCCAGACGCTGTCGTTGAGACGCTGCGCTTCTGGTCGGAGACAGAGACGCTGTTGTTTGAGACGCTGCAGGCGTCGAAACAAATTAGACGGTTCATACACACCATCCTAATCCCAACTCGCTCACGAAGACGTATTTCGTCCACGTCAACTAGAGATTGATTCGACTTCCAACTTTTCAGATAATCACCGTTCTGCTGCGCTGTGGCACTCACCGTGACACACGAAGTTAGTAGGAAACTAGGAACACACGACAAGTGACGAGTTCAATTCACTTAATTTGAGTTTCCAGTAGCTGAATACCTGCTGAAGTACAGCATCCCGCATTTTTAGCTATATCGTGCGAGCGTCCATCACGCGTCATTTTAGCGCCTTTGAGCGGTGATAACCAGCGAGAGCGGGTTGGAGTGCATACGGGAGACATTGCCAAATCCTGACTGGGAGCTTGCCACTGTCGTTGAAATAAAAAGTATACAATCATTGCATTCTACCGGTGCTAACATATGGGGCAGAAGCTTGGAGGTTAACAAAGAAGCTCGAGAACAAGTTAAGGACCGCAGAAAGAGCGACGGGACGAAAAATGTTAGGCCTAACTTTAAGAGATGGGAAGAGAGCGGTGTGGATCAGAGAACAAACGAGGATAACCGATATTCTAGTTGACATTAAGCTGAAAAAAAATGGAGCTGGACAGACCATGTAATGCGTAGGATGGATAACCGGTGGACCATTAGAGTTACAGAATGGATATCAAGAGAAGGGAAGCGCAGTCGAGGATGGCAGAAAACTAGCTGGGTGTGCAAGAAATGTGCAGGCGCAAGTTGGAATACGCTAGCGCAAGACGGGTAATTGGAGATCGCAGGGAGAGGCCTTCGTCCTGCAGTGGAGATAAATATAGGATGATGATGAACCAGCGAGACCGGCAGAAGTATTCTCAAGTGCACTAAGCACTCTCCTGTGCAAGAGTCGTCTAATGCGATGTTCCCTTCAGAACGACGTACGACCATATTTATATTGTTCTCGCGCGATATAGCTAAACATGCGGCAGGCTGTACATCTGCTGTGCGTCATCTCCAGATTTAACGAGTATATAGCGACCATTTTAAGAGCCATCAGAACCCCCATTTCACCCATAGCTGAATTCCGTTCACCATATATAGTGGCAAGAGTGCGAACACAGGACACGGGAGGCGCAACACAAATGCTAACAAGTTGGTAATTACGAGATCTCAGATCGAGCACTCAATTCTCTACCAAGGACTCCTCATTATGGTCATATGAAATATCTTCGTATGGACGTGTAACAAAATGACGAAAAGGCTGCCTCCCTACATGACGGCCTTTTTATTGACATGTTTTCGTTCTCAACAAACTATATATAGAGCAGTGAACCCTCCGCTTTTGCATTTATATTAAGCAAATACGCTATAACTGCAATAGGACACCTTAAAGCCCGGGATACATGGAGCGAACTTTCTCGACGAACTTCACGCGTCAAGTACGACGCGGCGACACGACGCAGGATGTTCGCTGTGTCGCAGATACATGCGGCGAACGCCGCCGCGCGTTGGCCGCCGTGTTGGCGGCGGTCCCGGCCGCCGGCTTCGAACTGAATTTGGCGTTGTCCTTGTAGAATTCACTTCGTTGGTAGCAAATGACTGCGTAAACTGCTTTCGCTTAGTCTCAGGCCGCTTCGACGACAAAGTAGTATGGATAACCTTCAGTAGTTTTCGAGATCGCTTCTCGTTTCGAACGCGTCTAAGCCTAACGAAAGAAATATCCGATGCCAGCGCCATGTATCGGGGAAGTCGGGAGATAGGCATGACGACAGCATGCGGCCTCTGAGATCAGAAGATTTCTGTTGAAGGTTATTGTAGAGAGCTTGCACTGCTTGTCTGTTTCCCCGCAGATCAGTGGATATGGCATGTACAAATACAACGCGATTCCTGAGAGATACTGGGAAGTACTTAATCGGTGCAGAGACATGCAGACACGGCAGCACCAACGCGATTGCAGACGACACGAAAATCACGCGCACGCGAAACAGCAGCATGCATTGCGACCGGAACTTGTGCCTCCTGATTGGCTGTCGTCCACCGCTGCGCGCTAGACGCTTCCGGCGGCGGCGTTCACCCGACGAAAATGTCTGGACAGGCAGATCGGCTGCGGCATAGCCTCCTCTATAAAGTATAGAGGAGGCTATGGCTGCGGACGGCAAATTACTTGACGCCGGCCGTCGGACGTTCGCCGCCCGACGAAGTTCGTCGCTCGGACGCCGGTTATTCGCTCCATGTACTCCGGCCTTAAGTAGCCTGATGCAGCTATAGAATACTTTCTTAATATGCAATTCATCCAGAACTACTGTTGCCACTAAATTGTGCTCTTTTTTTTTCGTATAGTAACACGATGCTGTAAACTAGAGTGGAGCTATAGCGGAGAGTTTAGGTTTGACCGCCTGAGGTCCTCTGTAGATGCACATACTTGCCTTAGCAACACGGACAATGTTTACGCTCCTATTAGAATGCAGACGTCGCGCCCGCGGGAACCGATCCAGTAAACATCGTGCTTAGCCGCGAAGTGTCCTATAGGCTGAGTGCTTTTTCTTCTTCCCAACCAATGAAGACATACCCGATGTCGCGATATTCTGCAGACTTTCACTAACATGACTGATATAATGATAAATATTTTTCCGAGCAAGCCTATACGAAGTCGGCCAGGCCCTGACGTCTGCGAACCAGCGTTGCCTTTATTCGAGCAAAATCTACCTCCGCATTTCGTACGGAACAGACACTTTAAGTTAATCCCCTCTGGGGCGTTTCAGTTCTCCGAAATCGCCCTCACGGATTTTGCGGCGTTAGCAGCGTGCACGTTATCGGGTGCCCATGCTGCGACGAGGATGTATGCACAAGCGAAGAAAAAAAAGAGGAGAGGCCCTCGCGAAGAACACTCAAACGCTGAGGAGGAAATCGCGCCCATCCGATAACGCGCGTCTTCAAACGAGAGCGGCGATAAAGGCTCGAGAGGCGCAAAACGCAGCTGCTCTCGCCCACTCGCGCTTAAAGACCACCACCAGCGGATAACTGGCGACGGTTCAAAATTGGCGCTCAAAGGGGCCCTAAACGGGAATATATCGAGATATAACCACAAATTTCACTAATGCAATAGCCAAACGCGAGAGGAGGCTAGGAGCGAGAGGAGGCTAGGAGAGAGATCAAAAGTGCAAGGATAAAAGACGGGAGACGACGCCGCAGCATCACCAGCTCGAGGTGACGTCATACACAGAGGCACGTGTGTGTTTAAGAGAAAGGGAGGAGGGTGTTGCGGCAACAGACGACACGACTGAGTCTAAGCAAAAAAAAAAAAAAAAGAATATGCAAAATTAGGTGAAAATATTTTATTGTCCAACGTGTTGATGGTTTATTAAATTGACAGGCTCTGCAGGAACACTCTGAATAGCACTCTGCACTTTAGTCGCAGCTAAACAAAGCGTAAATATTCACGTAACGGCGGTGGAACGGTGCTTCGGGAGTGCCCGGATGATCAGAGGGTGCAGGCTCCGGAAATTGGTCGGCGACTTTCTTTTTTATTCTTCGAAATCCATTTAGCCATAAAGTGGACGCAAATAAAAAAACACCGCATATCCACGGGGTGAATGATGATGAGTGGGCGAAGCTCCGGAGGGAATCATCGGTAAACCGTGAATCTTCCGTGTAATTCGCCCAGTCTCGCCGCACTAAATCAAACGATTGACTTCCACCAATGGCACGTGCCATATGTGACGTCATTCCTATTTTATAACAGCGCCCTTCATTATAATTGCAGCATCTCCCGCTTAAGGGGACGATAGCACAAACGCGTTAGAAACGTGCAGTACTCTCTAGTAAGGGGGAGAGGCACAGCGTCTTACGCAGCCGTTTACACATGCCGGAACGTGCACCGCGTTTGCCGACGCCATCACATGACTGCTGAGAGAGTATAATCCCCGTATTCATAAACGCTCCTCGACTTGAACTTGACTTGCCACCGCCTTCAACGCGTTTCGAACGCGCTGCCCAAGGCGGTGGCAAGTCAAGTTCAAGTCGAGGAGCGTTTATGAATACGGGGGTAAGGCGGAGAGGCCACAGCGTCTTACACCAGCTTCTTACACGGGCCGTAACGCGCTAGCACAAACGCGTTAGAAACGCGCAGTCTTTCGTTAATGTTGGGTATTTATTGTCATCGTGGTGCGTGTGTCCATGTGCGCTTCGTGGCGTAGTGGCTAGCGCCGCGCGTTCGGAAGCGAGGGGTCCCTGGTTCAATTCCGCGCTACGGACACAACTTTCGGATTTTTTTTTTCATAAAAGTAGACGTGGCTACCTCTACTACTACTACTACTACTACTACTACATACTACAGAGGAGGGACAGACCCACACCCTAAGGAGCTTCGCCCCTAAAAGTCGTTAAATTGTTAGTTGCTATACGATAACCGTAAACACGATCGAACAATCATTTTACGATAAAGTCTTAAGTGTCGGCAGGTGTGAAATTACTGTTGGTTGCGAGCACATGCGCCGTATTAGTTAGGGACGTGCCAACATTTAAAATATCCAATACGCATCGAATAGTGGCTGCCATTCGATTCGAGAAATCACTATTCAGGATTGACGAATATTCGTTTCTGTTCGAATAAAAGCGCCTAACCACTCTTGTTGCAGTCTCGAGAAAGAGACCATGTGCAAGTGAGGACTGTTCCGATCGAGTGACTCTGCTGCCGAGGTGCAGCGGTTGCTGAGCAGAGGCGCCAGTTACTGGGCGGACACGCACGGAGCTCATGCGTTCAATAAGAAAGCACATGCAGTTTTTAGGCAGCCTATATCGGTATGAATTCGTTTCGATTTAGGCAATGCAGTGGGGTATGAGATCGGGCCAGCTGGAGTTCCATCCTGTTAAACAGCACCAAACTAGACAAATAACGCAAAAAAAGGGAACGTATACACACAAAGCGCCTACTTCCAACTATAGTGGTTGTTTTTCCAAAACAGCACATACTCCTAAGCACACGCTTACGCAGCTGGGCTTGTCTATGTTTCCTTTATTGCACCATTTGTCCAATTTCTCACTGTGTAGCAAGTTAGGCAAAGCGATTTGTTCATCGGCCAGTTTCACCGCGCTTGCTCGATTTAAAACGAGGACGAACAAAGAAAGGAAATGTAGGGAGCTCAACCAGACGCGCGACCGGTTTGCTACCCTGTATACGCAAGGCTGTAGGGTGTAGCAATGTGCGGTGCTGCGGTATCACACTTTTATCCTTCAACCCACACAACACGTGCAGCTGGTGACGTTCCCTCATTTCATTTCTGTCATGGTCACGGTGGGCCAGATAACTGAAAGCAGTTGTCTGTCTGTCACGGGGGGAGCAACATATTTTCGAGAGTTTTCGAGTGGTTTTGACGCCAATTAACGGCCGCCAAAAACGTCGTGTCCTCACGGGGCAGGATATAGTCTCTCGAAACATCGACACGCCGATTAGCGGCCGCCAAAAACGTCTCCTCACTGTGCGGCATATAATTTCGAGAAGGCGACACGCCGATTAACGGGAGTCAAAAACGTCGTGGCCCCACGGGGTGGCATCTCGTTTCGAGAACGCGACACGCCGATTAACGGACTCCGAGGTGTGCGTGTGCGTTCGTGTGGTGCAGTGCTTGGGCTCGACCTTGGAGAGAGGGGAATCTCCCGTCCTTCGTCCCTTGTGAAAGGGGCGCGGCCAAGACTTTTGGGAGGAGTCATGAATTAATTAGGTGAACGCTGCATACGGGCAGTTCCCCTACATAGGGAACTAGGGAAAGGAGAGGCTATTTAAGCGCAGGTTTTGGGCCCTGCTAAGTAGTCTAGAAGCTGAACCTATGCGCTGCTGAGAAGCCGTCGGGGGGCTAGTGCCGTCCAGTATCGCCTGGGCCGCCTAGCCGCGTCGGAACTCCAAGTAACTGGTTGACGTACGAGATGTCAAACCAGCGTCTGCAACGAAGTTCACGGTAGTTCGCCTCAAGTTATCTCAACCTGTTTGAGGGAAGTCGCCAGATCTAGACTCCCGGGAAATCCAGCCCAGCAATCACATCCACCTCCACAAGATCGGCCCGCCAGCATTCTTCGGGAAAGCTCTGCGCGCCGACTGCACACTTTATGGACTTGCTGCTGCTGCTGGTCGGCCACGCGTATGACATCGTTTGTTTTCTTTTGAACTTTGTTTTATTCAATTACTGTTAAATGTATTCTTCTGTATTTGATCCTCGCACTGTTTCATTTTTTATATCTACCGTTAAATTGCTCGTCATAATTATCTGTCTTCATCATTGTGCTATATTAAGTTCAGGTGTGTTAGTCTATCTTGTGTTTTATTATTTGATTTTTTTTATTTGTGTGTGTTTATCAGCCGATAAATATCTTGTTTTTTGTTTTGTTTTTTTATACTCCCGACTCTGACTCTTTCACTGTGTTCGCTTGAGTACGGAACGACCACCCGGTTTGTATACCCCGTCGATTGACTTCTCGCCGACGACGAACGGGTGACAGCTGTGACACTGTCATATACACCGCCTTCAGTTGACCGGACGGACAGCTGCTAACGGCGTTACATGCATGTTACAAGTAATATAAAACGATCTGCTTTCTTTTTAATCAAACCGACGTCACACTAAATATCAATGAGAAAATAATCGATAATCAATTCGATATTCGTCAGTCGTTTCTGCTTTCGAATATTCGTGTTCGATTCGAAAGTTTTTATATTCGAACTTCTCTAAATATATAATTTAGGCATTAAACACGGAAAAGACAAAAGCACTCTCCAGGAACGTCAAGGCTCACTTTGCTGGAATCTATCTATACACGATGACATAAGCGTGCTCGTATGCGCAGATGCAGCGCATATCGAAAAGCTCGTAACAGCAAGAATCCACCGTGAAGACTCGAGCGCTGACGCATGCAAATCTGAGCGGCAGAGCACTAATTATAAGCGGGCATTCGAAGTACGATCAAGCATTGTTGCGGATAAGCTTAGGTGACAATCCCGTGGCATTATACACTTCGTTATCACTTGCGGATTACTCGTCAAATTACTTAATTAGCACTGATTTGGGGACGGTTGGCAATTTGAAGCAACAACCGTAAACGCGAGCCTCGTGTCTGCGCGCGCTTCACCGCGAATGACGCCACAGCTGCGACGCAATGACGGCGATGGCAAAGACTTGCAATAGTGGTCTTCGCAGACGCCTACACACGCTCAGCCTCTTGACTTACACGCAGGCTCGATGGAGAGCTCGCGTTGTTGCTCCACACGCAGAAACACGACAGTCCGTGTCGCGCGCTGTGCATACAAGGAACCGGGGTCCATCGCTGATCTTGACGTTGCGACTATAGCTTGTTAACAACACTTCATCTGGACTTGCTCTCTTTTTCTAAGCACATAACACCACACCCGGTGACAGCCTATGAATCAAACTCCACTTAAAATAACCGCGTGCAGCTGCCTTCTAAAAAATTTAATTCTGGGGTTTTCCGTGGCAAAACCACGGTTCCGTTACAAGGCACACCACAGTGGGGGACTTCGAATTAATTTTGATCACCTGGGATTTTTCAAGGTGCGCCTGAATATAACACGAGCCTTTCTGCATTTCGCCCCCATCGAAATGCGGCCGCCGCGGCAGGGTTCGAGACCCGCGACCTCGAGTCAAGTACCTTCGCGCTCCAAAACATACATCCCAAGACACGCTAATTATACAAACACCTGCGCTTTCTTATTCTAAATATAATTGCAGAAAAGATATTTCGCCCAATTATAATCTGCTCAAGTTCTGCAGAAAGATCGCATTTTATAGCCGTGATCGTTCAATATAACGCTTGCCATGTTGCCTTGATTGCCAATAAAAATATGCGAACTCGCCTCCGTGTATATAGGCTCCTTAGGGCACATCAGACGGGTCGCCTCCCGCGAAGCTTCGAAGGTCGTTTAACAATGCAACTAAGCTTTATCATGACAATAAGCACACTCCTCCGGCGTTAACTATTCCGGAATGACGGTACTGGAGTCATTTGCCTCCGTAATACACGTTCATTGTCGTTTTACACGACCATCAGAGCGCTTTCAGAGCAATCTCATAAGGACCATTTGAGTGCGCCATTAGTGTCCATGGACATCGCACCCCGCAGTGATTAATGGAAGCCAGTCACGCAGGCCATGCTTTGCCGTCCTGGAGACGCCGGAATTGACATATATGGCCACCGTGTTTCACTCGCTGCGAGGGATGCAGACGAAGGCTAATTAACGTATTTTTTCTGTTTTTTCTTCTTGACAAGCCATGCAGAGTAACCGTGCCAACTGTCATATCCTCCTGCGACCCCTTTTTACATTCGATTGCAGATTAATCTTGTCAAAAGTAAGCAGTTTCATAACATGTTAACACCGGATTCGATGTCAGGTGCCTGTGGAAGCGTACGGGCGACATATTCTTGCTGCCAGCTTTCGAGAAAGTTCATAATAATTTGACAAGGCCGTCGCGTCATCGCACACGACAAAAAAGCAATTATGAAGTGCTTTTCGAATACCGCGGTGTGACACGTAACTCGGGGATGAAGCGGAAACGTGGCAACCAATGACACGATGTTGCATCTTGATCTCCGCGCCTATGAACAGCAGAAATTAAAAAAATCAAACGTTACCAGGTGGTTACATTGTCCATGTATACAGGGACGTGCATCTAACAGTAGCGTGTAAATTAAAAAAAAAAAAAGTTTCTCAAGTTCGTAGCATGTCGAGTCAGTAATACGAACCGATATGGAAAGCGATTATGTCCCTTAGCTGTCTTCGGGTCTCACGACGATATTGGTCGATGCGGTCCATAAAATGCGATCTTTTACGAAATTGGAGTACGAACACGGCAACGGTACGCGCAAAATGTATTATTATTTTCATGATATTGATATTTTTCATAAGTCATTGTCATCATTATTTTCCGAGCTTTGCCTTGTTGTGTCATAAAAATTAAGTTTTGGGATTTTACGTGCCAAAACGACGATATGATATGAGGCACACAGTAGTGGGGGACTCCGGGTTAACTTTGACCTCCTGGGATTCTTTAACGTGCGCCCAAAGCACGGTATACACGGGTGTTCTTGCATTTCGCGCCCCCATCGAAATGCGGCCGCCGCGGTCGGGACTCGATACCGCAACCTCGGGCTCAGCAGCGCAACACCAAAGCCGCTACGCCAACACGACGAGTTTTTTGTGTCATAGTTTCACGCATTTTTTAACAGCCTTTATCCTCTTTCTTCTTTTGTATTGACCTTGCGCTTTGCTGTAGGTACGCTCTTCTTTTCACAATTGTTATTCTTATTCATTTTTTCCAAATTATATTACCCTGCAGTTTTTTTTTTTTTTATCTATGCGTGCGCCAGAACTCAGACCTTAGGGTTCTTCCATGGGTACGGTAAATAAACATTATTATTATTATTATTATTATTATTATTATTATTATTATTATTATTATTATTATTATTATTATTATTTTAGGTATCTGCATTGAAAAGTTCGCCTCCACCACGACGTCACGGAAGTAAGCGAGCGTTATTGGCTGGCTCATATACACAAAATTCTATTTCAGCTGGACAGCGACGCATTTGCAATGTCAGGCTGCCTCCGACTCGAGTACTACGACTAGAAACGCCCTTGTTATGTCCTCACGACAGGGTTTAACTATCGTTCATAGTTTTCCTTGTGCAGAGCACCTGCAGTGCATGCGCAGCCTTTCCACGTGCGCCATTTCGCTAATGCACGCTTTGTTCGCTCCGCGTCGAAAAACAGTTGTGCGACAGCCGTCTGCGACCATTAGATTATTATTTTTTTTTTCCTTATGACATCGGCGCGAAGGAAAGTTCAGCGGTCGTCTTTCGCGCATCTGCGTGCCGTGCAAGCAAAGAAGCTCCTGCGTCAGCATTCGCGCCTTTTTATGCGGTGCCCGTCACGTTGGGCAACACAACGAAACATGAACAAATAAAGAAACCGTGAACCCCAACCGCAGTTCAATTAACGTTCAAGAGATACTCCGACTTCAGCTTGTGAAGGTATACATTCTATAGGCAAGCCAATGTCGCAACAGTCTCTCTTAAAGACACGCCTGAATAAAAAAAAAAAAAAAAAAGAATCGAAGGTTTTACGTGCCAACAATTAACCACGATCTGATTATGAGGCACGCCGTATAGTGGGAGACTCCGGAATAATTTGGTCCACCTGGGGTTCGTTAACGTGCACATAAATTCTCAGTACACGGTCGTTCTTGCATTTCATTCCCATCAAAATGCAGCCGCCGCGGCAGGGATCTATCCCCCGACCTCGAGCTCAACAGTTGCAACCCATAGACGACGGGTGGCCTCGGGACGTATTCTGAGACGATCACTATCGGCGATAATATGCGCGCGCTGATTGGTTGGTTGAGCACTACGTCGCACGAAGGCGATAGTATCACCGAAGTGATCGTCGCAGAATACGTCCCCTGATGTCGCACGGGCATGCTTCGAAGGAGATGTGATGTACTTCCGCACCTTACAAGCCCTTGTTGGCATATACCATTATGTGCATGGTATATTGCCTTTTCTGCCTCCATCCTAGACCCGTTGGGCTTTCCGTCCTTGCCTGTTGTCCTGTTTTACTGGTGCCCAATACACACGTACTCCTGCTACAACAAAACTAATATAGTACTGACAAAACTAATACTGACAAGACGAATTAGTGACCATTCTCTGAACGTAACGTATGCATATATATATAGTTCGCTAAACAACGAGCATTGCTTTAATTCGCTGCGCATGCAATATCCTCCTTTTACGTGCGCGCGGCGAGCGGGTAATGCGATGCAATGCGCCATCGACGTATGCCTAAAGAGCTTTCGTTCACTCAACGCCGGTGGGCGCGCTGAATATATTATATTTTTATATATAACGGTCCTCCCTTGAGTGTTAAGCGAAAACGAGGCGTATATACCCTATTCACATATATCAATAATATTGATAACATGACATACAACTTTACCACTTGCCCACAAAAGGTGGGAACCGTTAATTAGTTTTGCAACATCTGCATTTACTATTATCTATTACTAAAGGGCCAGCTTCGGGGATAAATCGGGTTCAACACGATTTTCTTAAATTTTGGTTTGGTGTGCAAAAATCAGGAATTAAGAGTTTTACCCATAAACAACCCGAAATGAGACGCTGTTTTTGCATCACTCGATTCAATGTCGCCATCACGCGGAAAAAGAACGAACCCCATAGGAAACGAAAGCGTGGTCCATCCGGGTAATTGACTTGTGGGGTTCATCGTCACAAAGCAAATACGGCAGTATAAGGCACGCCGTGGTGGAGAGCGGATTAATTTTTACCATGCGGGGTTCCATAACGAGCACCTAAATCTCGGCACACGGCCGCCCCGGTTGGGAATTGAACCCGCGACCTCGTACTCAGCAGGAGGACGCCATAGCTAGGGTGGCTACGATAACATATAGCTGCTTCCTCGCGGCGGGCCGCCAACTTGGCCCACTAAAGCTGCTTTCCTGGGCAAAGCAAGACATTTATAAAGATCAGACACCCTTCTACAAAACCGGGAGTTGTCTTTCCACGTTCTAACCGTTGATAGGTCATCGTAGGACGCCATTAAAAGGTACAGTTAAAATAAAATAAATGGGAGAACATCTAAGAAAAAAATTGAAAAGCATAAAAACAAAGAAAATTCCGAGCAAGTTAATCATCATCATCATCATCATAGCAACTTAAACCTAAACGTAGTGTTTTGGGCCGCGACCTGGCTATTTCTTGCAGCAAAGAAGCAAGCTATAGCAAGGCATTTTTTTTTTTTTTCTCTCTGTCAACGGACGGTTTGTGAAATCGAGAGCCAAAGACGTAGACCGTCGAGACTCCCAAGAAGATGCATGCGGTGATCGACGGTTTAATCGACGGTTCATCACAGCGCCCTCCTCGACAGATCGAGTGGTCCGATAACAAATTCCTCGTGCCAGCAGATTGTGCATTCCCGAGATAGGGTCGTGCAGGCGCTGCGAAACGCGTACAATACGCTTCTGCAGCTATAGTGCGGCTTCATCGAATGGCGATTGCTGGCGCAATCTCCCCTCGGGAGCTGCTGCTGTGTACCACGATGTACGTACGTGGAAGAAAAGGCGCCGAGAGCTGGACGGAAATTTCCCATACCGAGGACGGGGTCGTGACAGTGCAGTTGAGGAGGAGAGCGTCGTCTTCGCAGAGGGGAACAGAACGAGCAAAAAAATAACAACGTGATCTATTAGGTTATTCGCAACTCGAATAAGTGCAACAGTAGCGAAACTTGGGAGAATTGGATGGATGGATAAAAACTTTATTTTGGGAGAATTGGTGGAAGTTCATATTTGACAAGCAGCGAATATCGAATATTGCATTGATTACAGGTACAAAAAGAAACCGAAAGAAAACGAAAGAGTATGTCAACTGAACACACACACAAATGTACCTTTCAGATTATGATGGCGAATGGTGCGCCGACTATAGCGGGGCTTCCTGGGAAGGTACGTGGTTCCCGTCACTGCTTGATTTAGGAACGAAGGACTAGAAATCAGTGACAGCGTTACGAGACGGGATGCTAACTTTGGGCACGTGGTCCAGACGCGGTGAAATGAAAGGAGCGGGTCTGAACGAACGAGCGTTGAAATACGTGATTATTGCGATACATTCTACGAAAGAGCCAGAGCCACGAATTCTTGATTCCCTGGCCCGATTAATAAGCTGAAAAAAATTATACTTTGCGCCAGTCATTGTGCAGTAATTTCCTAATCATGGATAAAATATAGTTTCATACTAAAAATACTGAAAAGAAATTTGGCGCTTGTGTCTACGAGCGCCACCGGCACTGCGCTCATTTGTCTTCGGACATTAACCTCCTGCGGTTACTTCTTTTAACCAAATATTGTCACATTTGCTGCCAGGCCACGTTTAGCCTTATTTGCTCTCTACAATTTCTACAAACGTATTGTTTTTACTTTACAAATAAAAATAAACTATTTAAACTAACTTAATTAGCCTTGGTAAATGTCACTGATCACAGACTACCCAGATCTATCGACTCGAAAGTGTTCAGACGTACTTAGTCACGCAGTCGAAATTGCATAACAAGATGAAACAGTAGTCAGCGTCATGCTGTCATGCTCCACGGGAATGCTGTGCGACTAATAGGCAACGGCAGCTGACCCACAAGAAAACGAAAGAAGCTGCACAGTTTGCTTTATCAACGAAGCTATGTCATATATCGTGGGACTTTAAAACCCATATCGTACGACTTTAAAGCCCACGGGTTTTAAAGTCCCACGATATATGACATAGGTTATGTGACATAGCCTATGCATGGGTAGTACGTGCACGTACTACCCATAATTCTCCCGGTTGTTGAATGACTGCCGAGTTAGATTTCCCTATAGCAATTTTAGTTTTAAAAGAAGCTACGATGGATACGATAACTATTGCAAACTATTCAAATGTCGGTGTACGTATGAGCTGTGAGGCGTTTGCAGGTGGCTTGGGTGTTCGGCCCCACCAGCATGATCGCGCTAATGCCGATAGCGCAATCGCTCATGCATTGCGCGTTTCCGCCTGCCTCCGTGCATCTCGTCGCCAACGTTCGGTGTTGACTCGTACTGGGTACTTGAATTTTACCCGCGCTGGAAGTGAAAACGCGTCGAACTGAATACAAGCCAACTTCGCTAAATACCACATATCTTTTTAGTTCCATGCACTGCAAAAATGGTCATATTATTATCATCATTCGTTCGAGCTAACGAGGGCGGCTTTACGACAAACAGTCAAATGCGCACCTCTAAGCGTGATACAAATCCCCGAAGGCCCGATAGTTATGTGTACAGTAAAACACGGAGAATACGTTGTGTAATAGCCACGACGAACACTCCGTATAGAGAACGCTGGAAATTTCCGGAAGCCACGCGTGTATAAGCTCGAACGTGTACACGTACTACTAACACAGCGGGCGTAAAGTGATACGTGTTTATGTCGGCGCGGAGCGCGGCTATGTCCTCCGCAGCCGCCGTCGACTCCGGTCACGTGTGTGTAGTCACGTTTGCCGAGACGCAGCTGTACCGGAAGCAGACTCGTCGGAAATATACCGGGTGTTTCTACGAAGACCTCAAGTAATATTTTAAAAAAATTCTGTTCTGAAAAGAAACGACACCCTTTATATGGAACTTCTGAATCTTTTTTCGTGCCCACCAATGCACCAATGTACACCAACGTAATTATTGGTATACCGCTAATCAAATGCATAATGTTGCACCATTTTTTCCACTTTGATTGTGTTCGATGTTTCCTGCACTTCCAAGAATGCCTTACCGCTCCTTTCTGCAATTCCCGCAAGGGCCCTGAAAGTATCTGAAAATAAATAAATGTGTGACCGTGAGCAAGGGAATGAGCGCTTCGCTTCCGCCTACTGGTCATGCGTTCTCGATGTACGACAGACACCGTATGTTTTCGACAACGTTATACTCGCAGGTGTTACGACGGCAACAAATCTCGGCCGACCATTACACCTGCCCTACAATACGTACGCGCAAAAGCTGACGCGAAGCTGCTTATTTTCACGATGAAAAGAAGTAAAAAAAAAAAAAAAAGACACTTCGTCGCTCATCGCTTCAATGTTTTGTACCTGGCATTCGCTGCTGATTTCCGGGCGATTCTCGCAGGCGACTCATGGGCGGACTCCACAAACTGAAGTAGAGCAGTAAACGACATACTAAAATTAAAATTAGCATGTAAAAGTGATACCACATGTATGGGAGAATGGAAGGTAAAATCGGAATTTGTCGGGACTCAACAACGATCATGCCGAACAACAGAAACTTCACAGTTTCACAATCGACAGGTACTATCTGGAATGCACACCCTTAGAGCTACGTATGGACTGCCACTCCAAGCATACATGTATACCTCGTTGAGTCGCTGTTAATTCTCTCTCGACAAAGATAATAATATTGATTCAATGCATCTCGACCCCGCTGACAATGTCAGATAGATTGACCGACGATAGGCGTCTGCACACGCTTGTTCTTCGCAGCACGTTGCTCGTATAGCTCGAGTTAACGGCAAAGTCGACTTAGGCAAGAAACTCGAAAATGAAGAGAACTCTTAATAGCAGGTTGTGTAATCACCCTGGTAGCTACATATGCTTAGACTTTTGTGGTATTCCGTTGTTTGGAACAATTAATTTGACTAGTGCGGAAAGAATAGAATGTGTTCATCAATGTTTTGTTCTTATCATGTATGATCGCTTGCAGGCGCGCTGTGTTTACTACTACTACATGAATGTGTGCTGCACATGGTTAATGTTGTACACCCTTTGAAGTTAGGCAAAAATACTGCGGATATTTATTATGAGCTAGTTCGTAATTACCTTTCCTGTCAAGAGCTCCTCCATTCACTGCGTTTCAATCAAATTTGCGTAATAGCATGCGATAACGGCTTTCTTCATCTAACACAAGCCCCTTAACACATGTTTTCATATAGACATTTTAACTCTCATGTTTGCCCTTTCACTGATTCTTGCCTCCATGTTTATTTCAGGATTATGATGTTTCAATGTCACCTACAACTATTTGTCCAATTTCCTTGTTTCTGTTCTAATTTCGTTTACAGAAACGTGCAGCATTTATGGACACATTCCCACATGAGTGAATGAATGAATGAATCAATCAATCCTGAGAAAACGGCAATCTACGATTATGCGGCCACACACTGTCATCTTGCAATGAACTGGGTTGGTATCGCCAGGCTTGGCAGGTGCCTTGCCAGCTTCGTAGCAAATGCATAATCGATGTACCATGCCGACACTGTGGAAGAAATTAATGCAGCGCTGATAAATAATAAGTGGAGAATTTTAAAGACGAGGCTAATTGCTGGCGATTCGCGCTCCTCGTGAAGCGCAGTTACATGTCACGAGCGCGAATAATCGTCTTTGTATGGCGGACTTAAAAGCAGACAGTGTTTACATTATATCGACAGACATTTCATTATGGCTGCTATGAACCGTAACTTCATTCTCTCCCCCCCCCCCTTTCTTTTTTTCTGTCGCCCACAGGTGTACTCGTGTATAAAGGATGAGAAAGCCATATCAACCGAAAGCGATCGATCAGACAGACTGTTCTCAAGCACAATGCGTGTGAACTATAACGCATAAGCGAGATCCACACACGTCTCGGCGTTGAGGTGTGGCGGTATACACGTTTGAGTCGGTGTTCGCCGCCGGCGACCGGCTGCGCATGTCGACCTTCAAGTAGAATTACTTGACAGGATTCCACGATTCGTTATATCATTCCTTGATAAGAGCCAATCATTTTTACAATATCCGCATGCGGCCAAAGTGTTGTTACGAGAACGCAATTGTACTAGGTGCCTTTGTTGTTTTCTGATCTTGATAAGCGATCATAGATTATAAATCTGTTTAAACTTTTGTGAAAGAAAAACAACAAAAATTGGGAAAATTTTCCAACACATCTTCTCTGTCCTCTTCTGTTTTCCGTTAGCTTGTTTTTCTGTGATTTCACCACCAAAATAAACTGTTTGTTACTTTTCTGTAATTTTAATAAAGTGAGAGAGAGAGAACAACTTTATTTAAAAATGGACCCCAGTCCGGGTCCACTTACTAGATAGTTCATTCCGTGACCCGTGCGTGCATTGGGGGCGCGTTAATGATCCCCAGGTGGTCAACATTAATTCGGAGCACTACGGCATGCCTGAATCAAATCGTGGTTTTCGCACGTAAAACCCCAGAAAAGAAAAAAAGATCGTTTATTTCATTAAGGAAGCAACCTTTAGTACCCGCATGCAAGCAGCTATCAAGAAGCACGATAGAATCAAATGTTGGCATGCGGTTGTAACAGATTTTAGATTATGTGCTCAAGTGCGCTCGAGCGTGCGCACCTGACCCTTCTCTGAATCCCACCGCGCCAGACGCTGGCTAGAACATTCGCCGCAGCCCTAATACCCATTTCATTCGCTAAATCGATGTTGCGATGCCAACGCAGCAAAGTAGAACATCATCAAAAAAATCGAAGCATGAGTCGCCTTCCTATACGGAGCCCGACGTCCAAGTCTGAATGAAATTAGTGTATAATAACCATCATCTCCGCGGAGACCGAACAATCCAAGCGCCCACCAGCTGCCCTCTATAACTGAATCTGCAAGGTGTCTAGTAAATTCGTTTTTCAAGATTTCCTGAATTTTCGAGGTTACCCACCACTAAAAATCATCAGAAGACTTCTTTTTTTTTTTTTTTTTTTTTTTCAGCCGGCTTTTTCAGGACGTCCAATACATCGGGCAATCCTGAAGACAAAACATGGGTAAAATTTTACACTTGCAGAAGGAAAAGTTTAAGTACAGTAGACATCCGTTAATCCGACTTCGATTGATTCGATTCTTGGAGGACTTGGCCGGCGCCCACACGTTTCTATGGGCCCAAGCTCTCGTTATTCCGATCCTGAAATTGGCTTTCGCCGGATAATTCCAGCTTGCCTGGTCAGCACACATGCGCCCAAACCCCAGCGGTGACTACAATAGCGAGAGCGTCTGTCTTGCCGGCTCTTGGGGTACACAGTGAATGCGTCAAGCACACATCATCTGCGCCCATTTTCGGGCTGCGTACCTATGCTGGTACAAAGACCACAGAAGACGAGCTTCTATCTCTGCATTTTAAAGCTACTGTGGGAATGCACTTAAGCATCTATACGAACAGATGGGGTCAACGAGGTCCAGTGTAACCTTTGCAGGCCGTCCGAAATTTCGGCCACCGTTAAAGTCGGGCTCTATGGGGCACGCAACCATGCCTTCATAAAATTAGAATAATAGTACAACGACTCTAAACAAAGTCCACTCGTCAAGCAAAAATATCAATTGAAGTTGCGCAAAGGGCTTCTTCCAAAAATCCAGCAACAATTAGTGACCATAGTTCAAACAGTTCAGAGCTTGCTTGCCAAACCCAGATGGAATATTCTTTGTTATTTTTTAATAACAGCACAAAAGGGTTATTTCAAGCCAAATGCACCAGCCGTGTAGTCGACCCCCAGCAAGTTATGTTTAAAAATTTGAGGATAACCACTAAACTTAGTTAAGTGCATTTCCAAAGTATTTCTGGCAGAAAAAAAATTGTTCATACCTCAGCGTCATTAAAATTTTACAATGCAAGTAAGGACATGGTGTACAAGTTTTTTTTGTTTGTTTTTTATGCACCTAATTTCATGAACACAAAGACATTTTGTCGGTAATTTAGAGAAACTGCACTTTGACATGCACCCGGTCCTTATAGGAGGTCATCGATTTATTTTTGCTTAATTTATTTGAATCAAGAAGCACAACCTGGGGGAGGTCTGCAGTTTATAGAACTTTAGCTTTGTTCACCGAGATTAGCCGTCTTAAACATAAATAAGTTGATAAAAGTGCTTTGTCATGCAACAAACACTAGGCAGGAGAAATAGTCCCGAATTTTAGAAAATGACACTTTTGTCGTGGGTATTGCTGGCAATAGCACACTGTTGTGGGCCATAGAAAAAAAAATTCTATCATAGAAAAGATCCCTGACAATTACATGACTTTTGCAGGTTTTCCAAGTCGATATAGACAGCATGTGTTCCGTGCATTGAACGCAGTATATATATATGTATACCTCTGAGCGGAGTCGACGGCCTTTTAAACGGCCATGAACACAGAAAAAAAAAAAAAAAAAAAAAGACAAGTTAGGCAGTTACTTCGCATTCGCTTTCATCGAAACGGAGGCGGATGAAGAAAATAAGATCTGCACTCCGAAAAGGCAGACCGACGTGAGCGAATCGGCCTTTGGTTCCTCCCTCTCTCCAGCTTTGTTGTTTCCATGTCGTAACGGGAGAAAGAGCGGAGTGGAATGACAGTGTGGAAGCAGTGGTCGTGGTCGGGCTCACAGGCACGAGCATAAACTGGGTGCGTTACCCGCGAAGGTACGTCGCTGTCCAGACTCGAGTTGCACCCCCTGTTGGCGCTAATACAACGTATGTACACGTTTCTCCCAGCTCGGGCGGGTCTGTTTACCACAGCGCGAACTAGACGCAGAAAGCGTTGTGCGTGTATGCGTTTGATTCTACATCTGCGTTGGCACTACGGTTTCCCATGGCTTTGGACGGACGCTGTTTTCAGTGGAACCGGGCATCCGCCGAGAATTGAATGTTGCGCACACTTTCAATTTGGGGTGAATCGAAGAAGTGCGGCACGCTAGGGGTACGTGCGGGCAAAATTTAAAGTGCGCGTGTGGGCCGACGCGCAGTGAAACATTACCCGGTGTCCATGTTCCAGGCTCACGAGAGAGCTAATAGAAGACGCCCACATAGAGCGCTGATACATATTATGACCCCGTCAGCGTACACTCTCAGTTTCTTCATCTACAAAAGAGCTGAAATTAAGACAAATGTGTCGTTGTTTGTTTGTTTGCCCCTTCTGTTCTGTACGTGTGATTCTTTTATCTGTTTGTCGTGCTCTTTTGTGAAGAGTATTTATACCGTCGATTGAAAAACATACCCGCCACGATAGCCCAGCGGCTATGCATTGCTGAGCTCGAGGTAGCGAGTTCGATACCGTCTGCGACGACTGCATTCCGCTGGGGGCGGAATGCAAAGACGATCGTGTATCATACATTGGGTGCACATTAAAGAACCCCAAATGGTCAAAATTATTTTAGTCAAAATTCATCAGAGCCCCACCTCCCTTGCCCTCTAAGGCGTGCCTCGTAGTCAGATCGTGGTTTTGACAAGTCAAACATCGGAATTTAATTTTAAATGAATCTAAAAAAAACACTGCACTATAGTTAAAAGCCAGCGCGGCGCTCATCATGTCGTTTCCTTTGACCTTCGTTTTCGCTCGCGCTGTTAATCTGTAGACATCCATCGGCCCATTCATCAGCGCAACGCAAAGCAAGCCCACAAAATAAAGCAAGATGAACACGGAGAAAGCGGCCTGCGTTGACAACTACGATTGCTTTGCCGATTCATCGCAGAAGCACGGATGTAGTCGGTGACAACCTAAGAATTACAAGGTACACTCTTCAAGTTAAACAAAGTTTGCTTAGAAACGCCAGCCAATTAGATTCGTTTATTTACCTGATGTCAAGCGGTATTGCGTGTTTGAAACTGTTTTCACAGTACAGATCGGTCCTTGTGTCCCTTGTTTCAGGATGAAACCTGAATCGGCATATTTTATAGGGCAGCTTGATTTCACTGCTCAGCCAAAGGTAATATGTTAGCTTGAAACAACTGGTGTTACTTTTTAAATTAGCCTAGCATTTACATTAGCCGACCAACCCCCCCCCCCCCCCCCCCCCCTACATCTGGTTCAGCTTTCTTTCAGGGGCGAAAAGCAGGTGCACTGCGCTTTTGAAGGTGGCGCTTCTTTGTAATTCTTCGGTTGTCAGGTGATTCCCAGAATCTGACGCACGTACGAGCGCTGTTCAACCGAACGGCAGGGGATTCCCGACGTCTCAATGACGCCCCTTCGTAGTGTCATACTTTTCTCGGTAACTGTCTTCGTAACCGGCGGTCATGCGAAAATTTGTCCGGTTAGGCTTCGTGGCAATGAAATATCTAAATCGTGTCACTAAAGTGGATTCAAAAGAAGCTAACAATGAAAAAAAAAAAAAAAAAAATCTGGTATCACGGTTCCTGAATGCGCTGCTAATGGCAGAAATCCAGATAGGATCGCTTTGGTGAATAAGGATAGAAGTGTTGTCTTAATTAAGTATACAAAGATATTCGCACGGGCTTCAAAATGGTCATTCCCCACCATTGATAGCTGAATCACTCATACTGCGCTCGCAGGTTCTTCCGCTCAGGAGCACTGCCGCTAAGCTTCTCTTTATCTGATCGTATTTAAGAAGCCACGACAAGTTACCTTGCGCGGACGGGGTATTACTGCAACATACTGTACGCGTCACCATTCGCGTGCGGCACAATATTGCAGATGAACAAAGATACAAGTTCAGAAAAATAGATGTGCACCGCAAGTATATTCTTAGGCTCGACTGCGTGCAACAATACGGAGCACGACTTGGCATCTGGAGCGATTTGCGCCGACAAGCGTGGCTTTATTCTCTCTCAGCATCAGTCAATTGTACAGGCACTGGGAATCGGTTCGAATTTTGCGTTATGTTGAACTAATTTCGCTCGCTGCTGACGATGAGAAAGAACGTCACGCCGCGCAGAGAAGCGTCGAAGAGAGTTTTAACGAGCCGTCGCTGAACTTGCGGCGTGTCAGCGGGCCTCGCACAGCCGTTGACAGAGCAGCTGCGCCGACTCTGCACGTGCACACCGTGTGCTGCTGCGTACGCGCGATCCGGAAACGAAGCCGCTTTCTACCGAGTGGCTCACGCGCGCAGCCCTTCCGCTCGCGCCGGCAAAGAAACGCCAGGCACAGCGTGGCACAGCGCCTCAAGCAAGCACACACACAAAGCTCGCCTCCAAAACAGAGCACGCTCTACTCGCGCCGGCATTGCGCAACAGATTTGGGACCCAACGGGCAGCGCGTTTGTTTTGGAGCCCTCGCCACGCGGGCTCCCGCGAAGCTTCGTCCTTAAAACGCTGCGTCCGTTCACGACGAATGACGCAATGGACGACCGGGATATGTGCCATTCAAATTAAGAGCCCGTTACGCAACCGCGGAAAGCGTGTCCCGGGGACGAAAGAGAGCGTCCCGCATCGCGCAAGCAAGAAATCACGGGAGACGCACCTTGGCGGCGGCGACATCGATGGCCGACTGGTTGTAGAAGGACTGCACGGTGCGCGATTTATCCTTGGGCTGCGGGTTCACTTCGGTGGCACCCTTGCTGGCGTACGCGATGGAGCGCCGCGCCAGCAGCACGGGGCCTGACCCCAATGCGGCGCCGCGCTCCAGTAGCAGTAGGCCAGTGGTCCTCGCCGTTGTTGCCATGGTCGGCTTTCCGCGCAGCGGAGCTCGCACGAGGGCTGCCGGGGGCCTCCCCGCATTGGGAGTCGGCCGCTTCCCTCCCGAAGATCAGCTGGGCGCGGACGGGGCGCTGTGGCGAAGCACTCGTCGCCGCATCGGATGCCGCGACCCGCACAAACCAGTGGGCCACGAATCACGCACTCACCGGTTGAGACGCGGGTCGAGGCTGAAGCGACGCCGACTCACGAAACGGCCAGCGGCGATCGTGTCGCCGGGCACGTCGCCGAAAAATCCACGTTTCCGAACTCGGAAAATCACACTAGCGAAAGAGACGGCGAATCACTCCTAGTGGTAGGAGGGGGGGAGTACGGGAAAACTCGTTGGAAAAGCGGGCTACTTTTGCGCTTGCTACAATGCGGCTCTGTTGAGTTGGCTATTCAAAACATCGCTAGCGCTAAGCGCGCCTCCACGCGGAAAGGGCAGGTGGCTTTCTTCCGAGGATGAAACTTTATTCAAAAACCTAAATTCTGTTTATTCATTCGTACGGTAAATTAATTTGACTGTATTATTTATACAACAGAAACTATACACACCCACACTTAACAGAAAACACAGAGGACCCTGCAACAGAAAACGATATCTTTGCGGTAGGTAGACATTAGAGTGTACTAGAATATGGTCGAGTGGGACGAGCGGCTGGGGCGGCGCATGCTTTGCAGTGAGGCGCCGGATGTGGAAAAATACTGTGGTGGCGCTGCGATCGCAGTGGATTGGGCCGCATCAAGGTCTCGCATTGGAAACTGCTGGCGATACAGCTCGGCAGGGTCATTCGTACTACTTCGCGCGCGAATATTTGCATTCAGACCACTCAAATGCTGTTCATAATTGCATATGAGATGTATTTATGCCTCAAGAATTCCTTACTTTTTTCTTTATTTTATTTATTTTTTAATGCCGCTCGGTGATGCGCGTGCATTGCGGCCGCAGTGTCGGCTTTCATTCTACTATGTTATTGTACGGTTCCCTTTGGAGAACAAATATTTTTCTCGTTCTTCATGCAGCATGTATCTCTCGTGTGTATTGTTGCGCATATAGTTTTCCACCAGTAGGTCTTGCGAAACGCAGACGAAGAAACACATGTAACAAGCTTCCTGCTTGCCGCTTCAAACAAGTAAAGCATATACCTTCCCCATCCGGCGCCTTGTACTCAGATTTACGGGAAGCATTCTTATAGATAAAAAAAAAGAGTAAACTGCAGCGCAACATTCAATTCAAGTTTCCGCCTTCCTCGTATAACAGAATGCGGAGTAATTGGTACGGGGTCATTTATTGCGATCAGACCTCGAGCGCCGAAAACGGTTTTAGTTAGTCATTCTATATAGGCTAATCTTTGGCCGTAAGCCGTACGGGGAATTTTTTCCTGTCTATACTTGAAAAAAGAAAGAAAGCCTGCGCGATAGCCTAATTAGTAGCTATATAGTGGATACGGCGTTGCGCTGCTAAACTGGAGCTCGCAGGTTCAATCCAGGTTGCGGAATTCGATGGGAACGAAATGGAAAAAGACTCATACACTTCTATTTATGTGCACGTTAAAGAACCCCAGGTGGTGAAAACTAAACCGGGTGCCTGATAATCATATCGTGGTTTTGCCACGTAAAACCGAAGAATTTGTTTAAATTAAAAAATAAAAGACAAAAGGGCAGGTGGCTGCGTTCTTCGACTATTTTCTAGGGGTGTAAACAACATAAATTATTCTCGAGCCTGATTTCCGAGAAAAACATATATAGGTTACGCTTATCCTATATTTCATACATAAATGTAATGCCGTTCCCAAGTGTATGACCGCTCAACTCAGAAGCTTGTATATTATAAATGGCTGCTTTCAGTTATCCGGTGCACTATCATAACGACAATAATGAAACAATTAAAGGAACGGCATGTCTCACATACACGTAAAGATCTGTGCAGGTCTGTTGCGTTCGTTGAAGAAGATAAGGGTGGTACCACATGGGGCACCAGGTCTTAATGGGTTGCAAACATGGGGAGACTGACAAATAAAGTTTTCCTTGTCTGAATCAAGTTAGCAGATTTACAGCTGCCCCCAAACGGGGGCGTTTATATTGAATGACAGCTAGGAACTTGTTAAGCAGGACTTATTAACACCCGTGCGTTAATTCTCTCAGGAACTGCGCCTCTGCGCAACAGTCACGGCTCCCCGGCAGCACAATCATTCGGAATAACAGTCCTCACTTGCATCGGTCCCTCACCTGCATCGGTCCCTCATCGGTCCCTCACAATAACCGCAAGTGTTATTGATATACTGTACGACGCCGAATAGTCGTTTCCGTTTGAATCTAACGCATAACAGCACCATTGCAGTCTCGAAGGTGAGGGACCGATGCAAGTGAGGACTGTTATTCCGAA
The DNA here is from genome assembly GCF_013339745.2 of Dermacentor silvarum. Lineage (NCBI taxonomy): Eukaryota > Metazoa > Arthropoda > Arachnida > Ixodida > Ixodidae > Dermacentor > Dermacentor silvarum. The sequence continues at coordinate 4,709,946 of NC_051156.1, forward strand.
GGATTGTGCTGCCGGGGAGTCGTGACTGTTGCGCAGAGGCGCAGTTCCTGAGAGAATTAACGCACGGGTGTTAATAAGTCCTGCTTAACAAGTTCCTAGCTGTCATTCAATATAAACGCCCCCGTTTGGGGGCAGCTGTAAATCTGCTAACTTGATTCAGACAAGGAAAACTTTATTTGTCAGTCTCCCCATGTTTGCAACCCATAAAGACCTGGTGCCCCATGTGGTACCACCCTTATCTTCTTCAACGAACGCAACAGACCTGCACAGATCTTTACGTGTATGTGAGACATGCCGTTCCTTTAATTGTTTCATTATTGTCGTTATGATAGTGCACCGGATAACTGAAAGCAGCCATTTATAATATACAAGCTTCTGAGTTGAGCGGTCATACACTTGGGAACGGCATTACATTTATGTATGAAATATAGGATAAGCGTAACCTATATATGTTTTTTCTCGGAAATCAGGCTCGAGAATAATCTATGTTGTTTACACCCTAGAAAAAAGTCGAAGAACGCAGCCACCTGCCCTTTTGTCTTTTATTTTTTAATTTAAACAAATTCTTCGGTTTTACGTGGCAAAACCACGATATGATTATTCCGGCACCCGGTTTAGTTTTTACCACCTGGGGTTCTTTAACACACACACACACACACACACACACACACACACACACACACACACACACACATATATATATATATATATATATATATATATATATATATATATATATATATATATATATATATATATATAAGATGGTTCTGCCTGCTATGAATATCATTTCTGCGAATGAGGAATAAAGATTATAAACAGGGATAAGGTGCCTCAGAAAGGCTGGCCAGCCTTTCTTTAGTGCATCCATTAGTGCATTTGAAATATTTGTTATTTTTTCTCTTACACATATATCGTGAATATATAAGTCTATGTACCCCTTCATTTAATTGCCTAGACATACATTCGCCATTCTTCGTGCCACGCAGTTAATAAACCTGGTTTATTTCACTCTAATATTGCTTTCTTCGATCATTGTCCCTGATCAACATCCACCAACAAGAAGCGCGCGTAAAATGACACGATATCAATAGTAAAATGTTCTTACGTTACCAGTTACTTTTAGAAGACAGTGGTAAAAACAGCAGTTCACATGGCTAAAACTGCATTTGGTACCAGTCGTCAAGAGTCATGGGCGCACCAAAGGAACTAAAAGATTTAAAAAATGTACTGCGCAGACGTTCTCCGAGAAAAACTGGGCGTTCGCCAGTGTCCGCGTAGCGAACGCGCGCTCGCTAGCAGACGACGCACTTGACAACGACAGCAAAATTGAAGACGTCGCGTTGTATAATCCGTGCCTCAAATATATATGTTTGGCAAAATGGTGTAAACATAATTTTGCAGTTGAAATAAAGCACTATTTTAAGAGCGTACCATGCGCATTCGGCCTCGGCGCCCGCAGCGAAAAGTACGTTGAATATGCCGCGGAGCGCGTCTCTGCCCCAATCCAGTTCGCTCGCAGCGCCCTCGCACAATTTTTCCGCACGCGGCGCCTCAGCGGGAGAACACCGTTGGGCCCACTCGACTATTGTACACTTTACTAAAAACTACCGCTGCCTCAAAACGTATTTCATTATTTGCAAAAAGAAACATTTTATTTAAAATAAAGCTGCCTTGACGTATTGTTAGAGTAAATTAAAAAAAGTTGATATCTCTAGCTCATCAATTACTTGTAGTATTTTTATACGAAACTACTACCAACTATTGAATCAGTTGTACTGGTTGTGGTGGAATTTAGTGCATCTTTCGTTGGTTTGCAATCTCGCTGTGAGCTGGTGCGTCCACGTGTTGCGCTTGTTTTGGGTCCTTGACAACATCTTGAAATGACCAAGAAAAAACACGGAGGCTCCTTGGGCCGCAGCCTGATCAAGCAGAAACCCACGAGCAGACTCTACGACTCAGTAAGTGCTGCCTTCGTGGTCCGCCCGCTGTGATGCACAATCCACAAGTTTGTTCTGGGGTGTTTTCAGTTTTTCATATTTGCTACCTATGCACCCTTTACCACACATCAATATGACGGATACAAAGTACCTCGGATCTGTGAGCATCAGAAACGAAGGGTTCACCTGAGATAGGTATAGGTGCGTACATCGATGGTAATCGAAGTTGCTGCCCTGCGAAAACATGCGCACGCTCGAAGCTGACGCCAGAAAAGCGACGTTCGTTCACGTCGAGGTCTTAGTAACGGCTGGTCTTTCCGAGTCGCTTAAATTGACATAGTTTCCTGAGTAACTGCGCATGTTCTTCTAACATGACACGGACAATTACAGCCTGAATAGCTGACGTTGAGCTAAAGTCAGTTTTTTGTGCGCCACCAATTACTGTTTGATGCTTATGTCAGATAGGAATGTGAAGTTATTTAATGTCATTAGACGAGAGGACATTTCCAACCAAATGAGCTGCGTTGTGGAACCGATTGTGTGCTTTCCATTGAAGAGCAGCAGCAAATGCGACAATTAGAAAGCGTCGGAGGAATTTGACGTTTCATTGGTTAATGCGCTTTTATGTTTCTGAATAAAATTGAGGAAAAACACGGAGAATGCGAGAGATGGAAACTCAAGACGATGAGCAACACGAGAACAAGGTGAAAGCAGGAGCCAACGTTTCGACAAGTGGACTTTTCTTTTTCAAAGCGCCTTAAAAAAGCCAAGTCCACTTGTCGAAACGTTGGCTCCTGCTCTCACCTTGTTCTCGTGTTGCTCATTGTAAATAAAATTGAGTAGTTCATAGTCCGGCAAATTTGCTTGTCGATAATCTATTTTATTCTTACTACTCAATTAGGGCCTTGTCTTAACTTTAAGATATAGTTAGCTATTGCTAGACTGCTGATGTAGACATAACATAAATAAGGCTTGAAATGTAAGTTACGTGAAAGGTACGCTACTAATACTGTTCTTAGTATGCACTGCGACTGCTACCTTTCTTTCTTGGACAAGCTGTCATCACATGAATGACATTGAATTTTCTCAAATGATAGGAGTATAATCACCAGACCAAATGTTTCAAACACTAAAGTACCTGTACAGAGACCATAGACTGAAAGAATAGTGATAATGATTGCCACTATGTTGTCACTGCCGTGGACACGTGTAATTTGTTGCCAAAGTAAAGCTGTTGTTCGGGCATAGATTCCAGGAAAAAGCTTAATATCCAAACAGTTTGTGCCTGCAGCGAGTAAAACCATACAGCACTGGGCTGGTTCCACATACCAGTACAGGATGGAAATCAGAGTATGAGGCTGCATGGTCCAGGGTACCAAAGTATTCAGCAATTTCTCATATCCCGCACCCCTTAAACTTTTGACGATGATAGTACGTATGTACTCTGGTGGCTTAGCGGCTATAGTGTTGTGCTGCTAAGCACGAGGTCACGGGATCAAATCCTGGCCTTGGTCGGCCGCATTCCGTTAGGAGTGAAAATTTTAAAAAGCCTGTATGCCAGTGCCTTGGGTACACGTTAAAGATCTCCAGATGGTCAAAATTAATCCGGAGTTGTGGCATTCTGAGTATCGATACAAGTGAAGTCGGGAATGGAGTGGAGATAAGGCTGGGCAAACTGACTCCCTTGGTCGGTTGGCAGGTGTCATTGGTGGCCCCTTGGTGTCCCCTTGGTGTCGGTGATGCCTATTGCACCAAGTCGCCACATTTTCATCGAGTCAGTTTCATGTGCGCCTTGTCTCACCTGTTCACATGCAAAGAATAGGGCAGATGTGCTGGCGTTTGAAGCAGGTAAACCACTGGCAGGACTTAATGGGTAAATAATGCACCAGGATATCCTATGAAAAGCAGTCTGTACTGCACATAGCTTGCTGCTTAGGCGTTCTGTTCATCTGGTTACTACCCGCCAATAGTAGTCTGAACCTTTAAGAACACTTATTCTCGTAATCGGTCGATTGCCTAGTCAGTGCTCATCAGCAAGAAGCGTCTTGCATTCACGCAACTGTAAGCTGGTACCCACCGGTACTGCTAAATTAACATAATGCAAGCTCGTGAAATTAGATCTTCTCGTTCATTCAAAGTTATTTAAATATGTTGGTGACTTGCTGATCTTTGACTGCGTTTTGAAGCCACTTCACAAATTTTTCTGGTTAATTCTTTTTGGTTTCCAGGGCTTCTCAGAACTGTCCAAAATAGCTGGTGAACATACACTCATAAGGCATGAGTATGGAAAATGTGCCCACATTTGAAGTTCTTTCGTCTGCATGTGTTTACAGAAATGTCTGCAAGATGGCTACAGCTAACGCTGTCCCAGCAGTATTCAACTACTATCATATCAGTTCAGCAGAAGTTCACAAGCTCGAGGAAGGTTCACGAAAGAGAAAATTATGTAATCCACAGTTGTGTGGATGACAGTCTTTCCTCTTCCAGTTCATATGCTGTTGTGGACTATTGAAATTCGGACAACTTACGGCTAATTAGAACAATTTTTCCCGTTTCTCCTTTTGTAAGTTTGTGTAATGCCGGCACGATTCGGGCTTGCACACTTAGTGTCAGGCTATACGATCTTTGGTAACCGGATAAGTAGCAGCGCGAGATCATGCTTTCGTGTTATTACTTGTTTAAGGTGTCCTACTTTGTAATTTCTTGTTTGTGAATTACCTGTCCACGATGACACATGCCCCCGTGTGGAGCACAGTTGCACGAAAGCTTGTCATATTCACATACATTATTGGGTATGGAAGCCACTGCTTGTGTTTGCAGGGTCTTGTCGAAGGATTACAAAAAAGAAAAAAAAATTGCAGCGAAACTCGTGTTACGATGAATGTTGATATTAATGCGATTAACATTGGAGGAATGTAGTGACACCTATTGCCACTGCCAAAAACGTGTCATGTATGAGGCGTGTATGCAACTGGGCTCCTCTCTTGCGCATCCCTCAAGACACGGTGCGTCATCTAGCAATGGCACTGCAAAGTCCGCGCATGGCACATGTGTCAATATATATTGGGACAAGATTGTCTTAATATATATGATGTGGGTTCGATTCTGCCCAGCACCGAAGAAGTTTTCAAGGATCTTTTTTTTGTCATTAAAGAGTGGCAAATATCAAGTGACCCAAGTTGACATGAAAAAGGTTAATTGAAAAGCGGCACATGCCCAATGTCACATCCTTAGTAACTAAATGTGGACCAATAGTTGGTTTCGAACACGCTTCCCTCATCATTGCAGCCCGATGCTCTACCGGTTAGATGGTGGGCTACCCATTGAGCCAGGTTGAAGACAAGCATACAACCTTTGCCCGTAAAGTTTCGAGACTGATTTATTTTCTTCTCTAAAAATGATTCCCTAAAACAAATGTTGGTGTGTATGTGTAGCAGCATTTTTTCGGGCTAACCTGAGCTATTTATGCTAATTGCTGTGGCAGCCGCTAGATTGCACTATGTAGAAAAATACATTGTCACTAGTCGTCAGTGCATTCTACTGCGAGTGAATGTGGAGAGATGGATGTCCACCTCGAACAGCGTGTAAATATAAAATTATCTGTGAAGCTTGGCAAGACAGCCACACAGACATAGTATGAGCTCCTTTGTGACGCTTGCGGCAACGAGACATTATCGCGGGCGCGAGTTTTCGAGTGGCACAAGAGGTTCGTTTCGGGGAGAACGTCGGTGGAAGATGACACAAGGTAGGGGCACCCTGCAACCTCACGGAATGAAAACAACGTGGCTCGGATCAGGGAGATCGTACAGCAAGACCGCACCATTACAGTCCGCATGCTATCGGATTAGTAAGACAACATGCCACCAAATTTTGCGTGAGAACTTGGGGTAATGAAAGCTGAATACCAGACTTGAGCCGCACTCCCTCACACAGGACCAGAAGATCACGCGGGCATCAGTGAGCATTGATTTGCTCTCCGAGGCAGAGAAGGATGCTGCATTCGTCGACAGCATCATTGCTGAAGACGAAACATGGTGTTTTCAATACGATTCTCAAACAAAGAGGCATAGCGCTGAATGGCGATCCACAAGCTCTCCGGCATCGAGAAAGGGGCGGCGACAGAAGACCAAAACAAAGACGATGCTGACAGTTTTTTTCAATGCCAGAGGTGTCATACACCACGAGTTCGTCCCACAAGGGCAGACGGTGAATCAGAAGTTTTATATCCGCGTGCTCCAACACATGCGTGATGCACTGCGATGCCGTCGCCCTGACTTATGGGCATCTGGACAATGGAGCCTTCTCCACAATAACGCAAGGCCGCACACTGCTCTTAGCGTGACAAAATTTCTCGCCAAGCACAGCATTACTGTACTTCCCCATCTGCCATACTCGCCTGACCTCTCCCCATGCGATATCTTCCCGTTTCCTCGTGTGAAGAGAGCCCTAAAAGGTCGCTGCATGGGGAGCGTGGAGGCCATTCAAGACCCCACGACAAAGGAGCTGACAGCCCTGCCAAAAGAAGCGTTTCCCAACTGTTTCCAAGACCTCAAGAATTGTGGAAGCTGTATATAGACTGCAAGGGAGACTATTTCGAAGGGGTGCTGCACAAATGATTTCAATGTTAAACGCATTTTTTAATGGACTCAGTCTCGGAACTTTACGGACAAAGGTTGTAGAAACATCCCAGAAGGCTCATGAAGTATCCCTCAGAATGCTTATCGTATAAAACCTTCAGTGCTTTGTTTTTCATTGCTGCTGCTATGTCAAAGTAGACATAACACCTAATAATTGCACATGAGCTTAACTTCCTCTAAAACTCTGCTGGACAAGATTAAAGGGGCACTAAAGCAAAACAATAAATTAATTTAGACTGATAAAGCAGTCTTTGAAATGTCTGTTGTTAATTACACAATAATAGGTTGATTATTAGAAGATAAAATGGAGCTCAAAGTTTCATTTGTTAAATTACGCGCTGAAACCCAGTGCCGGTACGTCAGTGTGACGTCACGGATTTCAAAGTAATTTTTTTCGTATTTGGGCCACGTTACAGTGTGGTCAATTTTCACCGCTAAAGAATTAACTGGGCCCTAGGAGTCACTGTCAAAATCCATGACACCCACAGGGAGGTGGTGTGGGAACTTCAGGGCGGTCTCACCACCCATCGTTTCTGCTTATAAATTTTTTCTGGAGTACTAACCGTCTTGTCATGGCAAGAGTAGTATTCTTGGTATTGTTGAAAAGTAATATACTGTTACAGAAGAAATCATTTTTATCTTTAGTGTCCCTTTAAACGGCATTATATTTGCTGCAGAGCTGAGTGCTACAGAGACTGTGGATCTCGCTAACAGATGGTGGGACTGCCTCTTGCTGGATGAGAATTCTGTCATTTTGGTTGGTTATGTTTTGCAGATGTTTATTGCGTGTTTTCCTATTTCAAATTAGAAGCACCAAATCTGATTTTAGACAAAACATGCTCACAATCACCACCTCTGTGCTAAATTTCAGTACAAACTTAGCATACTGCCTAATTTGTATTACAACTGCCTAGTACTAAATTTCAGTACTGCATGCTGTCGTGTTTGTGCCGGAATATTTGTGTTCATGGCAGCGATAAGACACACTAGCAATTTCACTTTGGTGCAGCGTAACACTGGTGACGATACTGCAAGTCCAAATGATACGGCAAACACTAAGATAAAGCTGTTGTGGATTGGGGCGAATAACAGACCAAGTACTGGGGCTATTCTGTCACCAGAATAGATGTGCCAGGGTCACATCTATTCTAGTGGATTGGTTAAGAATGGCCACATACCATTATCGCATACGCAGGGCCGAAGTTGTCTGTTTGAGCACTGTAAGGTTTGGCGCAAGTGCCCATTGTCTATTTACTTTTTTTTTTCTCCCATCATACCAATCAAAGGCACATATGTGCTTTACGGGGCTCACCCCACTTACAGTATTGCATCACAGGGATGCAGCAGGGAGGGAACAATAGATCGGGCCAATGGCAAGGCTGATGCTTGGCGTCAGGTATGGAGTCATGTCAGAAAAGACCAGTGAAGAACCACAGAAATGGTCACTCTTGCAGGTTGCCAGATCACTTTTTGAGCTGTTGCGTATTTAATCGGCCATCGCACTAAGCAGTGGGTTCTTGCCGTAGAAGAGGCGTGGAAGCCTCGTATGCTGTAACCGCAGACAAGGTTCGTGGCCGTTGCTTTAGATCGCCTGACGCCTAGCAGATTTTGTGTCGCCCTTCGTTGTATGCTCTATATGAAGTTTGACCACTTTGTATGTCCGACTTGCATCTGTCTTTTTTGAGAAAAGACCAGCGGAGCTACGGGAAGCAAGAACCTGATTTACTGGCACACACCCAGCGACCCAAGTTGTCTGCTAGGCCAGACAGCAGCGAGCAGCGAGTAATTCGTTCTGGCACATACCCAGTGGTCTATGTTTGCTAAGCAAGACAGCACATGCCTAGTGGCCCACAGTGGTATATACAACATGGGTCACTTGGTGAAAGATGTGAGATATAAATGGACAAACCAAAAACTTGCTAAAGTTCCGGAAAAATGATATCAGATTTAAGCACTGTAGAAGACTAGCAAGTGACGTCATCAAGAGCTCTGTGTTCGTATAAAGGGGAAGTAGCGAAAGGCTTCACCATGGGACTGGCAGCTTGACCTTTTCTTTACACCAAGCACTAGCTCTTCAGTTAAGCACAAAGAGGTTTACCGGTGTAGAAGTGTTTACCTACATGCTGGTCAGTAAAGACCCTAAAACGAGGGTCAGAAGACAGCACTAAAGTGAGATTACTTATCTTTGTGTTGGATTTGGATGTGTGTCTGCCCACTTCAAATTGAGAAGGTTAGACCAACTCTCTCATGGGTGCTCCCTGTATGTGACTATGATCCTAGTATTTGTTGAATTTAATTTTGTTGTCGGTAAACTGTTTAGCACTATGAGTGGAGGTAGAACACAGGAGGAGTGTGGCAACTGTCAGCTGACTGTTTATTGAAAATAATAGCACTTAGTATACATATTTCAATTACAATTAAGAAGAGGAGTGTGTTGTGTAGGGATATCAAACATTCACGAACAAGGTCAAGTTATGAGACCATGTGCTGCTTCCAGGTGCTGGAATTCTTCATTGGATACTGATGGGAAGTGCTGCTTATGTGCCTACATTAGTTCTCTTAGTGGACTCTCGGAGGGGGACTGCTTTGTGTACATTGCGTGCAACTAACGTTGTGCCTTATTTTTGTTGGATTGTTTCTTTTTTCTGTATTGTGATCATGTCATTTCTCACTGTACACTGACTGTGTATACAATATTATTATTTTGCCACTGTAAATACCCTAGTACTAAACACACATGCTCTGCTCCCTTTGTGAGAATGACCAAGTGGGATGCGTCCTTTGTTCTGGCCCCTGTGTGCAGTCGGCGCTTCACACAACAGAGCTGAACGATGGCTACGACTGGGGCCGGGCCAATGTCACCAGCATCACGGAACAGAATGACCTGGATGAATTCCTGGCGACAGCCGAACTGGCTGGCGTCGACTTCACAGCTGGTAAACCGTGGATTTTCTTTTATACTGACACAGCTCTAAGTGGGGGCAGCTGACCTCCCAATATTTCCTTCTGCCCCCCTCATACTTATACCATCACAAAGTGCCAAGTGTGTAGTGCCCTCCTACACCCCCAATGAGAATGGAGAATCCACCACTGCCCCAAAACAGAAAAATATTCTGGCACTGCCCCCGCTTTTACAACAGACCATTTGCAAACACATATTTTGGAAGCAGTATAGTATTAGTTTCTTTTAAACAGGCTTGTGGTGGTCCTTCTGTATTTTTCTATTGAGGCCATCTTAAAAGCCTTTTTGTTGCACCATAGTGTCAGATGAGACACTGGTGTATTTGCTGTCTGCACTTCAAGACACAGGTTTTAATGTGCATTTTTTTGTTCTGTACTTTCTGTAATGAAAAGTATATGTAGTGGCTACTTCAAGGGACACATTTCTGATATAATACTAATGTGTTGTCGCTCATCTAGTTTATGCTGTGTGAAAACCGCGCCATTGTTTTAACCAAAATGTACAGCATTGGATATCTCTCAGTCAGTAACTTCGTTGAACACATTCTGACAGCCATTACAGTACGGCCATTGCACAGTGTCAAATGGATGCAGCAATGCCAGTCATGCCATGCTGAAGACACATAAGAAATGCATTCCTTACGGTTGCCGCTTAATGCTAAGCATCGTGGCAACAGATCCTTCTTCTAAATGAAATTCATTTCGGTGCAGAGAAACAGAATGTGACGGTGGTCAGCGTGGGCAGTGTGGTTCGGGGTGTGCTGTCTGAACGGGAGAGAGCCAACCTGCACGATCTGCACGAACAGCATAAAGACCTGCTACGCATCCCAAGGAGGTGGGTGTGCCGTGTCAGCATACTACCCTGTGTACCACAAGCTTTGAAAGGGAACGGGGGGGGGGGGGGGGGGGTTGAAATGCTGGAATTGTACCCGGATGTGTATGAGACACTCACAATTGAAGAGCTATAGCAGCCATGAAAAGAACATCTACATAATCACTACATTGTGACTGTACTAAATTATGGGATCGTAAATTACAGGAACACAAAGAACATTCAAAAGTCTCATAAAAGGTTGTGTGTAGACTAGTTGGGAATTCTTAATCACAGTTGTGAACTTTAGCTACATACTTTTAACAATAAGACATAAATAAATTATGTACAGTCACATATGCAGAGTGATGTTCAACTCAACAACTGTTTTATTCTCACTCAGAAGTCAAAGTGCGGAGGATACATGTCTATGAAAAGTAAGTAATAAACAAACAAGGAATCAAAAAGGGACCTAAAACGCTCATGCTCCTTCACAATCACCACTGCCCCCTTGTTTTGTTTGGATTAAGCAATGTCATTTCATGGTTGCTCAGCGCTATAGAATGAGTGCTGAAGCACATGCCATATGCACCGGATAACCTGCTGAAAGCCTCGGTTATCTCATGCTTCTTTCTGTTATTTTCATGTGCCATCACAGTAGCCTCTTCAAACAATGTTGTACAACTGCAACTGTAGGAGAAGAAGCTAAGGGCCACACAACAACCAGCAGAACTGAAAATGTGAGGCATAATGCCAGGAAGTTGCAGGACAACAGTATGAATTTGAGAACGAGCTTTGGTAGCTGAGATTCTAGTTGAGATTGAGACGGAGGGTACATAAACAGATAAATAGTGGCCTATTAGCACCACAGAATAGGCGCCTACGGAAGAGAAAATGCCTTCATGCAGGGCTGGTCATTGGGTGCTGTGATGACATTAGGAAATATGCAGGCACGGAATGGAGTCTGCTAAAGTAAGATAGGGGTAATTGGAGATTACTGACATTGTTGATTCTAATATTAAAGCACTGCTTCCACAAATACGTCAATCTAGTTTGCTAAATAATCAGCTTATAAAGGCACATGGGAGGTTCGTTAGCCAGCCTTGTAGCACACAACCCTTAAACATGTGTTGTAGTGACTCTGTGACAGTTCAACTTAAGCACGTTGTGCAACATTGATGAATACTCGCATAGGTGGGCCATCTGTCTTTATTGACACTTAGCGGTTACTCCGCACATGCGTCGTAGGTCGTGGGTGTAAATTATACCTATAACCAGAGTTTATTAAGTGTTGCGGAGCTACGTGTAACTGCTGTGAACTTAGGTATTGAGCAAGCTGTGTTTCTACAGGCACCTATGACAATGACTGCTTCTGATAACCACAAGCTAGTTGAAAAGTCATGACAACAATATCTGCAAAGATTGGGCTGTTTCAGTCTAGCCCATCTTTACAGTGGCTTAATAGCTTTTCACCTGAAACAATAGGGTTCACTAAAAGGGTCTCTGCAAGGGATGAGCCCAGTTTGTCTATATCAACTTAATATATCGACTGAATATATTGACTTTATGTATTCTTAATATCGAATACAGTCAAAGCTTATAGTGAAATGGTTTATAACGATATAATGAAGTTTTATAACCCTAACCTTCTTCCATCCTGGCAGCCAATGTTGGCCATGGAGGTGTACAACCATTATAATAAAGAATGGATATAACGAAGAATGTTTGGCTAACCTCCAACTTCACTGTAATGTTTCACTGTGTAACAACGGTATCTTTGTGTTGGATACGACTTTGTTATAAGGACGCTCAACTGTACTCATGAATGCACTAATACAGTAGTGTATGTGCATACCTAATATGTGGAGTATTCTGTACTTGTTAGCTTGCTTGAGAAGCGAGAGTGTCCTTAGTATTTAGAATGCCAAATCTGTTGACTGCTGTTGCAGGCCACCCTGGGACGAAAGCACCAGTGCTGAGGAACTCCATGCACTGGAAAAGGAGAGCTTTGTGGCCTGGCGACGACAGCTGGCCGAGTAGGTTGAACCGGCTGAACTGGCGCTGTGTTGCCACCCATGGCATTTGATGGACTTCTCTTTAACGGGGCCATGATACGGTTGTCCAACTGTTCTCACTGTTTTATTGTAACTGAGAGATGAGTCACTCAGCTAGATGAGACAGAATCGCTCAGCCCGTTTCATTCTCACTAACTACCAAAGAACAGTGAGTGTCACTAACATGAAAGTTCTCCTACACCTCCCGTTGTTATCAACCTGCAGAAAACTATCTCGCCTATCTCTTTTCCATAAAATCTACTACGGCAACGCATATTTACGCTCTATCTTTGTTCAACCGCCACCATACATTTCATCTTGTGTTGACCACTGTGAAAAGGTAAACATTCCACGCTGCAACACCGTCAGCTTTTCATGTTCATTTCTTCCCCAAATGAGCAATGATTGGAATAACTTACCTGCATCACTTACAAGCATAACGGACACCAATAACTTAAAAAACCACCCTTCAAAGTTTCATTTTATAAATTAATGTTGCGATTGGAAGATTGTTCTGCATAATAACTGCTTTTATGCCATCATTTTAAGTTATGCCTTGTGTTTTTATATGGTATGTTCTTATTTCCTTTCTTTTTTTGTTGCGCCATGTATTTTTGCTACGCTTTCCAAGTTTCTATTTATCATTTTTATCATTTTGTATGCCATGTTTTGCGATGTTTTGTCTTGTTTTTTCCCATGTATTGTATTAGGTAATTATCTAACACTTCCGGGACAATTCTTTCTTATTCTTTTTTTTTTGTTTTTGTCTCTCTTCCTTATTTTTTCTTGTTCTTTTTATTAATTATTGACTTCCATGTATGTAGCTTTGACGTTTCTTCAAAAGTTTCTCTTATTCGTACTTGTAATTTTTTTCTATAATCAACTATTGTGTGATTTGCCTCGGTATTTACCTTGCCCCTCCCCACTTAATGTACAACTGTACCTTGAGGGTATAATAAATAAATAAATAAATAAATAAATAATAAATAAATAAATAAATTAAATCTTTACTGCTTAGAAAATTAACCAGGCCCAAGCAGGCATTGTCATAATCCATGATGACACGGAAAGCTCATGCAGGAACATTTTTCTGTTTAGTTCCAATTTAATCTATTTAATCATTGTTGATAAAGAATTAACCAGCTGACTTGCAAGTTGCAAAGTCAGGCTTGTACAGCTAGCAGTGGTGTTTTATGTGCAGGCTCCAGGAGACAGATGGCCTGATGATGACGCCTTACGAGAAGAACCTCGAGTTTTGGCGCCAACTCTGGAGGGTCATCGAGCGTAGGTATGGTGTTACCTGCATATATCACCACAGAGACATGTGCATGATACGAACTCGAAACATAATTTGAGGGGCAGTTTTGGGACCATGAGAGGGGAGAAAAAAATTTCACTACAGTCGAATCTCGATAATTCAAACTCGAAGGGGCCCGTAAATTTGTTCGAAATAAAAGAAGGATTTATTCTTGACGTATTCGTGCACCATAGTATGATGCACGAACGGTGCGAGTCGTGAAATATTGCGGCGTGCAAGCAGACAGCGAGTGAGGACCACGAAACTACCCACGTTGGCCAACGCTCGCTTCCCAATAATGGCAGAAAACGAAACTTCAGGGAGCGGGCTAAGCGGGCGCCGGGCGGCGGGGCCGACACGGCGGCAGGCACGCGCGGAGACCGTCGAAGGTGGGGGAGGAGGGAAGCGGATACGGCCTCGGCAACATGGCGCTGAGCCACGCTCCCTCAAGGGCGCAGAAGATAGCGCCAACCTTTCCTTTTCTCATGCCGAACCACTTTTCCTTCCTCGGAAACTCCGCCACTTCGGTGGCTCCCCTCGCCGTCCCTCTCAACTCCCCCACCTTCGACTGTCTCCGTGCGCGCCTGCCGCTGTGCCGGCGGCAGCTTAGCCCGCTCCCTCAAGTTTCGTTTTCTGCCATTATCGGGAAGCGAGCGTTGGCCGGACTGGACCGCAGCGTTCAAGGTCAACATGAGACCAGAAAATTGAAGGAGCATAAAGGAGAAGGGTTCAGTGCCATTTTCTCCGCGTGGCTGAGACATAGGTACGCACACATGTGTTTCGGCGCGACGCAGAAACGGCGACCTTGCCATTTGAGAGAGGATGAAATTACCGCTGTTTTTTTTTTTTTTTCATCGCTTGTGCGGCGTTGAGGGGTCTCTCCTAAGCTTTTGCTCTACGGTGGGGTCAGAGGAATGCTGGTTGAAGGCGCCGCCGCGTGATTTGGCGCGCTGCTGCGAGCATTTTCGGAGCGCGGTATGTTTGAATTAACCGTCGCAAATGCTTGCGTGTTCGAATTACCGGGTGTGTTCGCCCACTGGAATACACATAACTTTGACGGGACCACAGCAACAGTTCGAATAAACCGGAAGTTCGAATTAAGCATGTTAGACATAACGAGATTCGACTGTAATATATAAGATGACCAACAATCGCCGACTCCCTATGGCATGGGTTCTCAAAATCGGTTCCGTGAAACGCAGCGTTTCTGCAGGCCCCTTCTTGAGGTTCCGCAAGCCACTGATAAATTTTCCCTGGTTCCGCGCTTGCCAAGTGGCTAAAACAGCGAACACGAGGTGCGCTCGATGTAAAGAACTTTTATTACCCATGCCTGAGTGTCACAAAGCACATCACAGTGTGTAACAGAAACGCGTAAACTGCGCAATAAGTCCGCCAGCAGCAAACGGGCAGCGTGCCTGATCTTTTGCACTTGAATCTCGAAGGCTGTAACTTACCACCATGTGCATTTCTCCCATTTGTAGATCTGTTTTAGATAGGTGTCGAAAGTGCTGATAGGGTGCACGCTGACATGTATGTCGGAGGATAAAAAAAATTAATGCGTGGAGCAGCGCAACCCAGTTGGTTCCAAGCTTCTAGTACGGTAGCTCGGCGAGTGCAAAGCACCACAAATACGTGACGTAAAAGAGCAAGAACGGCACTAACGTTCAACCGAAACAAAGCGGCGGAGTCCGCATCGCCATGGTCATCAGAGGAAATCGGGCCTGATACGTGACACATGACTGACAGCAACACCAGAACGCTTTGTGCCTAATTGTGCCCTTACAGCCTTTATATTCTTGCGTTTTTTGCCACGCATAACACTGCATTAGCGGCTGGCCGCGTGCCTTCATAAACGCCTAGTCGCCATGCATGATCACATCAATAGCTACCACAGTTTCGTCTGCAGCGGTTGTGGCAAACAGTTGTTTTGTTTTGACTCGGTTTGTGCCTCGACCGCGTGCCTTCAAAACTGCGTAGTGGGGCGTAGTCGCCATCCATGATCGCGTCGATAGTGACCACGGTTTCGTTCGCACTTGTTGCAGCAAACGGTAGTTTCATTTTGACTTAGTATGTGTGTCGGTCACCTGCCTTCAGAACCACTTGGTCGTCGCCCATGATTGTGTCGATAGCAGCCACGCTTTCGTCCGCAGCGGTTGTGACAAACATTAGTTTCGCTTTGACTCAGTGCAAAGCTGTTGCACTGTCTACATTGTGATGTACGGACGATTTGTTGGCAACCAACTCACTAGCGAAAAAATGATTGGGATGTGCGCATTGTAGTGAAAAGTTTGTCTCAGTTGAAGACACGCGCTGCGAAGGAAGTCGTGAGGCCTTCGCCGCTGCGAGCGCTAATCAGTCATTAGATGGCAAGAATTGCAGCTTCCGTACTGCTCTTGTGCAAAATAGAACCAGAATTTGTCGTAAATAAAAGCTTGTTGACGTAGTAAGCATTTGTTTAATTGTTTTCTTTGTACCCTTAATAATTGGACATTTGGTTAATTCGGACATTTTTTTTTCGGCTGCGTGAAATCCAAATTAACGAAGTTTTACTTTACTCAAAGTCGAGTGAGCACTAATTCTAAGACCTCATGTGATGAAATGTTATCAGTGCGATAAGCACTAAAACTGTCATTCTTTCTCGGCATGTGCTTGGTTGCGATGCTGTCTTGTCTTGGCCCATAACGATTGCACCCAGTTAGGACCATCTGGGTTGCACGTCGCCGTCAAAGTAGCCTGCCCAACACCACCGTTGGCCCCAAACATGTTGCACGCTACGCCTAGCCTCTCTATCAAGGGGGGGAGGGGGGGGTTCCTTTGCACTTCATGCAGCTTAGCAGGGTTCCCTGGGACCAACATGCTTGAGAACCCCTGCCCTACGGTACATTTTGAATGCGAATCATGTGACCTACCACTGGCTGGGTGAACTGTTTGATGTCATTCTGTGTGTTTTTAGCTTAATGTTGGTTTATAGCTGAGGCAGAAAAAAAGAAATTATGCCGGGGGGGGGGGGAACTATGCAAGGCAAAGCTTTAATGAAATGACTAATTAAATTTTATACAAGTAATGGAGATGCATACTGTTGCATTTACTTTCATCCTAGGCAGCATGCAACCTCATGCAATGTATTTGTTTAATCACCACAAAGGTCACAACTTCAACTTTAATGTAACACAATTTTTATGTTTGTGTACTACACCACTCACAAGCTATGCTGCAATAGAAACGTCGAATCATGCGAAAGTGATAGAACGATCTCTAAAAGTGATTTACTGAGAATACCACTCCAAATTGTAGTCGAGTAGACCGAATGAGCCCACAGCATCCGTCACAAAAACATGCTCTGTTGCCAGCTTTGCGATTGCGATGATGCTGCGTGTGACGACTCCGACTTTAGGCTGTTGCCAACGCAGTGAACACAGTTTGGGTTTCCAATTGTAACATGCAGGGAGGTTTTGGACACATTTTCTGCGAAAAAAGGTGTGTGTTAGATTTGGGTAAATATGGTATACATCATGTTGCTATTATGTTATTTTCTGTATGCTTAGACTTTTGTAACTGCTCCTGCCTAAGGTGCTAGCTATCGGCTGGCAGTATTCTTGACATAAAAAGAAAGTAAAGGGGGCCTCTGGTTGGGCAGTGATGTGGTGGTGCAGATAGTGGACGCCCGGAACCCGCTGCTGTTTCTGTGTGAAGACCTGGTGCGGTATGTGGCCGAGACGGATGCCAGCAAGCGCAACCTGCTGCTGCTTAACAAGGCTGACCTGCTCACCCGACCACAACGGTGAGAGGACGCTGCCCTTCCGCAGAATGAATGATGCAGTGCTGCTGCTGTTGGGATGGCTGTCATCATCTGAGAATAATTTGCACCTCTTGGGGCTTATCTTGTCCCCAAACAATAATCGTCGTTTGTGTGGTGTGCCTTTTCTTTCTTTAACCCCACATATCCCAATGTATCATTTTTGACACACTCCATTTGACACCTGCAAACTCTGATTTAAGTGCGGGATATTGAACGCAAACCCCATCGTAGCATTTTTTATATGCCGGAGCAAGTTTTCAGTGGGGGGTAGTACAGGAGCTGAATGACTAATTAATGATTATACTAATTAATATTGGGCAGAAATAAAGATGACCAAGTGCGTTTTCTTTCATGGGGAATGGTGTTTGGGCTTTGTGGCCTTGCGCCCGGCACATCCAGGTCATGAACAACGTGCACGTTATCAGCGTGGCATTGCATTCTTGACAGTAAAGTATCGAGCACAAAGCTTTCGAAAAAGGAAATGCAAGCCGCCAGACAGATGGCGATTATTGTTGCGGGAGTTGTCCTTCCATATAAAGCACGTGCCTAGCACTCATGCTTCAACACTCGCCCGTGTGCATCGTCGTTGCGGTGCCCGTGACGGTGGTTGTGACGGTGGAGCGTCGTTGTGGCTACATTGCTGCTGTCGCGCCGCACCTTTTCGCGACGCGGAAGCAAGAGGAAAACAGCAGGCCGGTAGAACACCAGGCCACTGCTGTAGCTGGCCAGTAACGCCTGGCCTGTAACGCCTCTGCCGCTATAACGTTGGGCTCGGTCAGCGGACAGATAGCTCAGGCGCACCGGCGGCCAGCAGGAAGCACTGCACCAGGCCGCTATCACAGCAGGCCGCTGGTACACAGGAGAGCAGAGCCACGAGCGGGATCCACGACCAGGTCCGCACGGTAGCAGGACGCCCGGTCGCCAGTCCTCGGGCTCGCTCAGCAGGCTGGTAGCTCAGGCGTCCCGGTCCAAGCACGAAACACTGCACCGGGCCGCTATCACAGCAGGCCGCTGGCGCGCAGGAAAGCCCAGCCACGAACTGGATCCCCGACCAGGTCCGCACGGTAGCTGGACACCCGGTCGCCGGTACCCGAGCCTGGAGCCGCCGTTTTTCGAGCTTGCGTTCGAGGCTGCCGCTCGCTCTCACACTCTGCGTGCTCTCGTGCCACTTCTTTTTTTCGTGGCATGTGTCGTCATCTTCCATTACCATCATCACCAATCCTCTTCTTGTAGCCACAACACAATCATCATTCGAAGCAGGTCTTCTCGCCACCGCACGTCACTATCCACATCATCACAAGGGCCCCCCACTTAAGATAGTTGCCCGCAACTATTCTAAACAACACAGGAGGAGGGGTGCATGAGTGCAGGCACGTGCGAATAGTTCAAGAAAAGTTTGTGGTCCACAGCAACAATTCATGTATACACACTGATCAGAAAACACGTGGAGACTTTGGAACACAAGCCAAAGTTCTCACAAAATAAATGGAAAGGTCTCACAATCCAAAGTTCTAATAAAAAACTGCAGTACTGTGCGCGGCAATCACGATGGCACGAAATAGTGTCCAAGAAACACATCTTTGTCAGAGTCCGGGGTAGAGCATGCCGGTGCAGGTATACTGAATCATGTTACCCGCTCCCAGATCAACCGAACCACGGATGTCTCAATCCTACTTATCGGTCTTTCATGTGGTAACCGCGCACGCCAAGGAACGCCAGATGTGCTGCGTCGTGTGAGGTCAGCCGCTCCTGTGTGCGTGGTATAACCTTGCACAAAAAGATTGTCTGGTATCGCAGATCTTTGTGGGATCTTAGAATGGAAACGAGCTGTCGAATTGCCTGAATTAACTTTTTGATGATTCAGTGGAAGGTTCGGGACATCTGTCTGCTCATCTCCGTTCACATTTAAAGGTGAGTGACTACGCGCTTGTTTATTACTTACAGGCGATTCATTGATAGACGGTCGGTTCACCTCACATATTGAATTTATCATAAGCTGTTGAGATAGGCTGCTCACGCTTACATCACGTACCACTGGGGTCATTGACTGGATAGTAGGCATTTCCTTAGAACTCATGGATGAGTCCACTCTCCTAGATTGAGAAAGATTGGCTGGGTGACTCTGCTGGCTATCTGTATCGCTGGTTAAACCAGAATACAAAGTTGCGTCTACTTTTGTGTCGTGGAGGACAGGGCTCACATGAACTTTCGTTTGCGGAGCAGTCTCCACGATTGAAGTGCATGGTTCCAACAAACAACCAGTACCTAAAGACTTCATTGATAGTAAGTCACAATTACATTCTTGCGATTTCTCTTTGTGGCTTAGTACCTAAAGACTTCATTGATAGTAAGTCACAATTACATTCTTGCGATTTCTCTTTGTGGCTTAGGGCAGTTCTTGCATTAGCTTTTTGGACATTGTGAGCTTCGTGATCATGGAAAGCATATAATGCTTGCTCACGCGTCAAGCAACCTTGAGCCACCTCATTGCCCATTTTCAAACCTAAAGACTTGGTTGCGGGATGCAGGGAAGACAAGGCAATAACCCCATTACCAGCTTCACCATCGGATGGAGTCATGCTGCCGAAAGTCATAGCGCTAGTGAGCGCTTCACGAGCTGTGATCTGCAATTTGAGGACGCATAGCTCTTCTTCATGACGCACTCGCTCAGCTTGAAGCTGCACTGCATGGCGAGCTTTTTTCATTTCCCTTTCAGCAGCACGCCTCTCGCACTCTAATGACCGCTGTTGTTCCACCCAAGCTCTCAACTCCGCTTTCTGTAGTCTCGTGCTCTCGCCTAGCTCGATTAGTTCTTTTATATGCATTGCCTTTCTGTCCTTGTTTGCAAGCTTACAACCTGCCTCGTCCTCTCCAGTGGCTACGCGTTCGAACCTCTGGATATTCGCGTGGAGGTCATCACGTCGTTCGTCGAACAGTGGCAGTAACTTCTGGGGGTTGAAGCAGGGTAGCTTTGGTGACGATACGGGCGCGGCTGGGGCGGATATCTCGCTCTGCGCTCCTTCTTGAAGCTTGAGCTTCAGCTGCAAGATTTGTCGCTGCCTTTCATCGGCTAACCGCTGACTTTCTGCTGCTGCTTTGGCTGCCTCTAGCTCAGCTGCTCGTTCGTCCCTCTGCCTAGCCTGTTCTTTTTCAATCCACTGGCGAAGTTCAGCGCAAGACAAGCCTAACTGTGCTGCAGTGGCGGCTAACTTGTCTAAATCCATATCGGTCTAGCGCTGCGTGTATACACCCGAATGCTGGTCTCCGCGTTTGGGATGTTACTGGCGGATCCTGGCAGGCTCGCCAGATTGTGATGAGGAAAAACAACGACAAACTTGCTGGTTTCCAGTTGGGCCCAGGATCCGTTTAATAATGACACGGCAGACGGGAGCTTGCTACACGAAACACAGACTTTAAACAGACACGCTAACAGGATACAGACGATTTACATACACATGTACGTGGCCTATAGTTCGGAAGTTGTCCTTCCATATAAAGCATGTGCCTAGCACTCATGCTTCAACACTCGCCCGTGTGCATCGCCATTGCGGTGCCCGTGACGGTGGTTGTGACGGTGGAGCGTCGTTGTGGCTACGTCGCTGCTGTCGCGCCGCACCTTGTCGCGACGCGGAAGGAAGAGGAAAACAGCAGGCCGGTAGAACACCAGGCCACTGCTGTAGCTGGCCAGTAACGCCTGGCCTGTAACGCCTCGGCCGCTATAACGTCCGGCTCGGTCAGCGGACAGCAGTAGCGCACCCAGGATCTCTGCCAGGGGGGGGGGGGGGGGGCGTTGACAGTTTGCCAATACCATTTAAGCAGCACTAATTTCGATTTCTGCACGGGAAATTCTAAAAAAAATGCGCTTTTTGTGAGTGTGCAGACGATTGCGCGTCTTACATCTTAGTTGCAGTACTAAAATGCGTAAGGATAGAAAAGGGGTTAAACAAAAGGGGGGGGGGGTTAAGTCGGCCTCAGGGGGGGGGGGTTCCAACCCCCGAATCCCCCCCCGTCGGTGCGCCACTGGCGGACAGATAGCTCAGGCGCGCCGGTGGCCAGCAGGAAGCACTGCACCAGGCCGCTATCACAGCAGGCCGCTGGTACACAGGAGAGCAGAGCCACGAGCGGGATCCACGACCAGGTCCGCACGGTAGCAGGACGCCCGGTCGCCAGTCCTCGGGCTCGCTCAGCAGGCTGGTAGCTCAGGCGTCCCGGTACAAGCAGGAAACACTGCACCAGGCCGCTATCACAGCAGGCCGCTGGCGCGCAGGAAAGCCCAGCCACGAACTGGTCCCTGACCAGGTGCGCACGGTAGCTGGACACCCGGTCGCCGGTACCCGAGCCTGGAGCCGCCGTTTTTCGAGCTTGCGTTCGAGGCTGCCGCTCGCTCTCACGCTCTGCGTGCTCTTGTGCCACTTCTTTTTTCGTGGCACGTGTCGTCATCTTCCCTTAGCATCATCACCAATCCTCTTCTTGTAGCCACAACACAATCATCATTCGAAGCAGGTCTTCTCGCCACCGCACGCCACTATCCACATCATCACAGTCATCATTTAAATCTATTATTCTTTCTTTCTCACGTCAGTTTGCAATGTGGTGCAGTGAGCTCTTGCTTGAATTGTTCATCTCCATACTTTTGGGCCACCTACCATGGTAACCCTGCAGCTATGGAATTGCATTGCTGAGCTTGAAGTTGTCGGCTCAATTCCATTTACCATGCTCACATTCTGGTGGGGGCTGAATGCAAGAATGTTTCTGTACTGCGCAGTGAGTAAACACTAACCCCTCCCCTAGGTAGTCAAAACCAATGCGGAAAAATCTGCCACTATGGCGTTACTCATAATCAGATCATGGTTTTGGCACGTAAAACCCCAGAAGCAAATTTTTAGCCCTTTTTGGGACCTAACCCAGCCCTTTAGGGATCACACGGGATCAGATTGAGCCCTCTAAGAAAGGGGCTTTGTGTTTTTTTTTCTGTGCAGTGAGGCATGGAGCAAGTACCTGGACTCCGTTGGCATTCGGGCAGTGTTCTTTTCTGCACTGCTCGAGGGCAAGGATGAAAAGGTGTGTTGTAATTTAGATGTGAGCTACTGTGTTCTTCACTTTGCAAGGGTGGCTGGCTGCATGACCACTGTTGCTACCTTTTCTTGCGAGGATTCTGCTATAACAACTCTTAAAACCCACTAGAACCTGCTGGATAATTTTGTGTTTCTGCCAAAAATCTTCTCTGTAAAGGATTTTAATGAGAAAAATGGCTGAGAAATGGCACGTTTTAAGGTCTGTAAGTATTGGTTATTATAGTAGAAATGCCGCAATTATAGGTCAGGCAGATCTGAAGCAATCATTTACTTTGACAGCAGGTGCAATTCACATTTGCCTGATGTGTGGCGTTGCAAAGTGCAGATATTGTGCATTGTAGTGTAATAACGTGGACCATCATGTTGTTGACATGCGGTGTGGTGAGGAAAGAATCGAAGGCGGGAATTGGATGGGTAGAAAAGGTAGATGTATATTACAAGTACTCTTATACAGATACCAACAAGATTCACTAGTACAGATTATCCTCCAATGTGCGAAATCCTGGTAATGCGGCATACCCCACAGCTTAAGTTACTCTCCCACTTACGTGCGAGTTCTTGGTGTTGTGGCACATGACCCTGCTCAGTTAGGTCACGTTTGGTAGTAACCTTCGTCGACCGAAGCACGACGTTTGTGGCAGAGCCTCAGCTTGAAGATCAACCGGGTCAGTGGCGGAGGCGACTTGATGACTTTGAGCCACCGCCGCTTGGGCGGTGGCTCAAAATAGCTGGTATGATAGGAACTCCAATGGTGCAGGCACAGGCCAGGCAGTACACAGGGCAGGACCTTGGCACGAGAGCTTGCAACCCGTCACGAGGCTGCCCAGCGGTACACACGAGTAGCCCCCTCGAGACTGGTTCCTCGAACTTCCCTCTGCTCATTCTATCGCCCTCCGTGGCCGCAGCTGCCCATTTGCTCGTGTCTTTCGCTTTTTCCTCTTTTGCATTGCCTGCGCCGTGTCGCATGGGTGACTGCCGTCGTTGTCCTTCGCAACAAGCATGCTACCTTGACTCCGCAGAACTGTCACTTTAAGCTGCATTTTGGAAATTCTGTTTGGAGCTTTATGCCGACACGCAGGCTTACACTTCTTTATCCAGTGAGCACACATCTAGACATAGACGTTTGCGCTAGTTGTTGGCTGATTGCGCATGAACCCAATACCTGCTTCATGCAACCAGTTAGTCCAGATCGTGCACATTATCTCGCGCCTAATCCCCAATGTAGTCATGTACGGGTTCCGAACATATTGAGGGGGAGCTTCTCGTGACCACTTGCTGTCTGCCACCCCCACTGGCTAGGCCTAACCAGTGCTGTCTTGTCATGAGTTGGTGACCGAAGTTGTGGCTTCTCAGCGGCTTTATGGCACTCAATAAGCGGAAGAAACCACCTTGACAACAACAGTCAAGGCATTGGTGGCAGCCTGAATGGCACCAACTTCGTTTGCAGCAGCAGTCATGTTTTTAACATCAATCAGGTGGCTCAGACCGAAAGTTCTGGTGAGGCACTGAGAGCATCGGCTGCCAGTGGCGCCATGGACTAGGTGGCAATGCACAAATGATCAAACAGGTCTGAAAAATGATGCATCTGAAAAGTTGGTCGACAATTGTACAGTCAAGCTAGTGGCTGCTTTCTTTAACAATATGCACAGCTCAGCAATCAGGTGCGTGTGCCTGTTGCTCATTTTACTGGCTGGAGTAGCTCAAGCAACATTGATCCACAGCACTGCAATCACAGGGCATAGCCTATTACAGCAACGTTATACCAGGTTGCCTATCTGAATAGAAACAGGCTTATTAATTGCTTCCTTACCAGGTCCAAAAAAAAAAATCAATAAATTTGGTTGACAGTTTTTTGACACATTGTTAAGCATTGCCGTTGGAACTTTTCTATGCACCTCATAAAATAATGACTGCACTTTAACTATTGGTCAAATTTGGTAACTTCCAGCACATTGATGAGTCTGGAAAAATAAAACTTCGACAGGAGGTATCATCGAGACTAGACTCCAATGCTTCCAGCACTTCCCTAATTAAACAATGCAAAATTTGGGCTTTCATGACTTGGCAGCCTAATTTTTAAATGGCACCAACGGTGAAGACACAGCAGCTTCTGTCAGGTTATCTAATTTGCTGATCCCATGTTTGGCCTGTTTTAACAATGTCTCAAACATCGCTACATGTTCAGAAGTGCGTGTTGTTTTAATTGTGTTCGACTAATGTCAAGTGCAACTTTATTTTTATCGCTGTGAGTTGCTTTTATCCATCAGTGTATTGCAGCGTACAAATTATTGCAAGCAATCCTTCTCGCCGTGTGGAGTTTCCACTCACACAAGAGCACGCTGTCAATTTCAGAACGACCTTCGGCAGATGCTTGACTAGCAGTCTAATCTCTTTCTTTTTGAACACCGCCTGTGCATACGCCCTCATTCATTACTGTACAACGCAGAGCACATTCTACAGTACTGTACAGTGCCGTAGAAGTAATCTGCAAAGCATGTGAAGGCTCCAGGGCCAGTTCAGGGTGCACAACTAGATCAGTTTGCTGGCAGAGAAACACTGATTGAACACAATAATTGAACACGCAATGATTGAACACGGTGCCATAAAGCTCCACTTTCCGCTTTGTTCATTTCGTAGTGGCCCTTTTCCGAGCTTTTGTGCGAGTGAATGCATTTGCGTGATTTTCTTTTCTCTTGTTCTTTGGAATCTTGTTATATAATAAGCCTGTAGTAGCATGCCAAACATTTTGCTTGGCTAACCTCCCCACCTATCATCAAAATTTCTCTCACCAGCGTGCACATATTTTCACTACTGGTTCATGTCGCGGTTTCGTTGTAATGTGTTTTGAAATACGCAAATTATGTGCACAGTGGGTGGGCTATGCTGTGTGAATAAAGTTTGATGGCAGTGCGTTTTCAAGAGACTATTGCCCTAGGCCAGGAATCTGGCATAACACAGCACCAACACTCTGAGCAGATTAGCTCACAGGGCCCAAATGCAAAATATCATATCTTTATGTTCACTGCTGTATTTGATGTCGGCATTTGAAGTGGTTATTAACCAACTGTTTAAACTTTCACGAGTGTTCTCTGTATGCATGCAGTCGTTCATTGTGCTGGAATTAAAGGGACTGCGAACTTCTTCTCCATAGTGTCCAGATGCTGAGGAAGAGGCAGAGGAAGATGAAGAGGCTGAGGAGGAGGAAGAGAGGAGGAGGCCAGAGAGTCCAGTAGAAGACGCTGCCGCTGACTCCAGCAGTGGTGGTTGCTCCTCCAAGGGTCCAGGTGATACTCCCATGTCCTGTAGGCCGTTTGAACATTTTACACTAAGTGCTTTTGGCATTACGTAGTCTGTAATGCCCTGCACCTATAATGCACTTTGTATCCAGTGCTTTAGTTTGAGGCTTTTTAGGTGGTGTTTAAAGGGTCATTAAAGGCGAATATTAAGTCAAGCTAAACTGATAGATTAATGCTCGAGAATGTCTAAGGCATTAATATTGTTGTAAACAGAGCTTTAGTAATCGAGAAATTGAGGTACAGTAGAACCTCGTTCATGCATTTTGGGAAAAAAACCTTGAGAAACATCGTACTAGCTGGGAAAAGTATGATCCGAAGTGGAATAAAACTTTGGCAGACTCAACTGTAGTTGACATCTACACAGTGTGAAGCTTCGTGCGAATCAGTGTAGCACGAGACGCCGATGTGCGCCGAGCTGGTAGGGCCTGAGCTGCCCGAGACCTGCGTTGTCGCTTTTTCGTCTTCGACAAGCTTACATTTGCGCTCCTCAATTTTGGCCTAGGTTAGCAGCTTCTTCGGTGGGCCATCTTGGTGGGAAGTTGTGACGCAAATTGTCGTGGCACGAGATGCTTGGGTTGCGTCCACCTGGTTGGGCCCGAGCGACCCGAGACGCTTGTTGTTGTTTTCCTATTGCGTAGTGTTTTAAGATGACGGCCACAAGAAACTGAAACAATATCGAGCTGGCGAGCGATGCCGAAATACGATGCCTACGATGCCGCCAGAGTGAAATATGACTCTTGGTTCGCGCCGCGTGCAGCAGGGAATGTGCTGTGAAACAGATAACGTGCTTATAACAATAGGGTTGGCGGTGATAGCTGTGAATGCGGTGCGCGATGACTTAGGAGGAGATTTGTTAGTACCGAAATAGGAAACTGAGTGCACGCTGGCATTTTCACGGGAGGCGGACGGGCGAGTGCAGTGGAATCTCGTTAATACGATCTTCACGGGAACCGGAGAATAAAATGTGCCATCCGAAAATCGTAGTATCCGAAAATAATCGTATATAAGAAGAAAAAATTGTATACAGTAAACGCTCGTTAACTTGAATTTCACAGGGACGCTTGAGAAGTTTGAATTAAACCGAATTCGAACTAATAAAAGTCATTGAAAAACAGCCATAATTCATACCGGGTTGCTAGAAAGCACTTGTAACGCAAAATATTTATTGACCAAAATAATCTGTGATCACCTCTTGCTTCTTTTATGAAAGCGATGGTCATTAGTTTGTCTTCCAAAGCGTGAGAGTGATGCAGAGCTTCATCTTCACCCTCCTTGAAGTTGAAAAATAGGGGCGTGACACCGAACGCCTCCATTACAGTAGCTGACGGATTTTTTGGACTTGATGGATATTCCGGACTTCATATATGCACTGTCAGGGTTTCCATAGATCTAATGCAATTTTGCGACCGATTTTTCGGATGAATTTAGGCCCCAAAGTTCGATTTTCCTGACTAAATCGCTCATTCCGAGTCACACTATCCGATCTTGGGGGCCGCCATGTTGGATTTTCCGCTGGCTTGGCCAGCCTTGGCTTCTAGTGGCTCGCTCTATGGCCTCCAAGATTGGGAGCGCACGATATCAATTAACCCTTTTCGTGGCGATCCTGTGGGTGCTGCCATGTTTGATCCTGTGGTGACCCATCCATTGCTTGCTTCAACTGCCTCTGTTGCCTTCGTGTTTACAAGGGATAGAGGCCCTAGCTTTCCGCAATTCTGCGAAAAATCACGGAATTGATGTTTTTTTCGCGGAAATGCGATTTTTTTTAAGTTGATTTTTGAGGCAGCAGTGAAACGCTGTTTCTTGCAGTTTTCACAAGATGGCGCTACAGTAGCGGACTGATTTTCCGGACTTCGCAGGGACTGAAAAATACTCCGAAAAATCGAGCAGTCCGAAAAACCGAACAGTCCAAAAAACTCGCCCTCCCCCCCCCCCCCCCATAATAGAAAAAAAATTTAGGCTTAGAGCGGCTTAAGGAAAATGTCGCAGTTTCGCCCAAAAGGTGGAGCATCGATTGCGATTGCAAATTAATAGACAGCGATACGAAGCAAGGATGTTAGTTTTATCGGCCGTATAAAGTTGTAAATATGCACTTAGTAACTAAATAAGCACGGTGTCACGCGCGCACAGGTTACATGAACAGATCTCGCTCGATGACCGCGGGCAAATTGACTTTCGCGCTGTCTGTTCTCTCACTTCAACGGAACGACGAAAAAAACCCCCAAAAACGGTGCATACGAAGCTACTGGCACTCAGCGCACGCCCTTTGTACCCATCACAGATCGCTTGCAAGATATGGCGCCTGTGCTGCAGCTCCGTCGGCAGCAGCCGCAAGAGCTGAACGCAACTTCCCACCGTCTCCATCACCTTCTCCCCGTGCCCCGTGAGCGAACGAAGTCCTCGCGCCTCTGGCCGCCTTCCTCTCTCGCGTGCGCGAGATTAAATTGCGCTTGCTGGCTAACCCTCACAAGCTTTCATCCGCAAACAGCGTACGGCACAACCGAAACTTAAAGAACAAAAAAAAAAAAAGGCTTCCGCTTAAGTCATTATGACGATAGTGCTGAGCTGACCGGAAAAAAAAAAAAAAGCAAGTGCCGCTTTTTCGATCGTTTTGTCGGCCAAGAAAGAGTGGGCATGGCCTCGGAGACGGGAGGATAGCGTGCGTCTACTAATCTTGAAGGTTATACAGGGGGGCACTGGAAGCCAAACCCGGCCAAGCCAGCGGAAAATCCAGCATGGCGGCTGTTACATGTACTTTATGCCTGTTCAATGTTGCCGTGGAATTTTGCAGATTTCTCTATCTTGATTTGCAGAATTTCAAAATTTTCACCGCATAACGTTAGGGGCTCTAACAATTGATGTGTATGACGCCGGTGCGGTTTAGCAAACCTTTGTTTCGGGAGATATTGTAGATGGTGACTGGGTGGACGACATGAAGCTTTGGCCTCAGCTTCAGAGAACATGCAAAAGCGCTTTCGGAGCTGATTAAGCCACGTTCAGACAGCGCAAGCAGCATATATGGTGCTTGCTCTAAAAGCGGGGCTAAATATGTATTCGAAGTGATCCAAACTGTCCACTCATAAATTGAATCAGGATTAGCGTGTTTTGTTCTTGGTTCTTTATTTGGCAAATATATTGAAGGAGTGGCTTGTCACGTTTCTGACTCAGTAAGTTCCTCGGTTTGGCCACTATCTGATTATTTTCTGCCTAATCGCTCGCGATTGGGCTCAATTTCAATAGATTTCTTCTTGCTGCGCACTAGGCTTGAAACGTCCATAGCTGTTTTGCGCATTGTAGTACCTTGTAGGAAAGACATATTATGGCTATAGTAACTTGCTTACTCCTGTGGACCATCACGAGAGATTCAGCTTCGACCATTTTGTGCACTGTCAGTGTAGTACCGTCATTTATTGTGCGTATATAGTGCACATATATTCAAGTGTGCGCCCATTCACTTATTCTTGACATGTTGGCGAAAGAGTGGGCGTAAGTTTCCGTGCCAGTTGGGGTAGATGTGTATAGATACAGTCGAACCCACTTATAACGATACTGGTTTTAACAATATTTCGGTTATAACAATGAGAAGCAGCTGCACCGTCAACTTTTATGTGTTTTCTATGGTGAAATAAGCCGTTTACTACAATGCCCCCATGCTGCATTATCGATCATAACGACGAAGTCTGGCCACTGGGTGTCCGTGTTGAAAGGGAATGGAATCCGAACTCCTTGTAAACAAAAAAGAAAAAAAAAAGAAAGTTGAGCCATTGCACGCCACTGTGTGCTGTTTTCCATCCTTCTGCGCATCGCCAGCCTTGCGCGCCTCTGTCCCGGGAGTTGCCCTTTCACCCCTCCGAACACGAAAGGGCTGCGCCCATAGCTCTGCGCCGTGCCAGCCTCTGAAACTCGAATGGACCGTGCCAACTGCGCTGATAGCTGGGCATGGCTGGGCTGGCGGAGCGGCGCGAATTTGCCACGCAATAGAGCCGAAACAGCGTTATCGTCCACCGAAGTGAAGCGGTGGAGTTCGCGTCGCCATGGTCAACAGTGGAAAATTGTACTGGAATGACGGCAACGCCAGGACGCTTCGTGCCTATTTGTGCCTTTATTTTTGCGTTTACTGCCATGCATAGCACCGCGTTGACCTCGTGACTGCGTAGTCACCCCATGATCGCATCGATAGCGGCTGCGATTTCGTCCGCAGCAGTTGTAGTGAACAGCAATTTTGTTTTGACCAAGTACGCGCGTCGGCCGCGTGCCTTCATAACTGAGTAGTCGCCATCCATGATCGCGTCGATAGCGACCACGGTTTTATCTGCAGTTGCAGCAAATGGTAGTTTTGTTTTGACTAGGTACGCGCGTCGGCTGCGCGCCTTCAGAACCGCAAAGTCGCCGTCAATGATCGCGTCGACAGCGGCCGCAGCAAACAATAGTTTTGTTTTTACTGACTGCAAAGCTGTCGAGGATGAAGAGCACCGTCTACATCGCGATGGGTGGCAACCTGGTGAAAAAATAATGGGATGTGCGCGCGGTAGCGAAAAGCGTGTCTCAGATGAAGACGCGCGCCGCGGCCGCGCTGTGAAAAGTCGCGAGGCTTTCGCTGCTGCGAGCGCTAATCAGTCACGAGATGACGGAATCACAGCTTCCGCACTGCTT
Source organism: Dermacentor silvarum (assembly GCF_013339745.2). Classification (NCBI taxonomy): domain Eukaryota; kingdom Metazoa; phylum Arthropoda; class Arachnida; order Ixodida; family Ixodidae; genus Dermacentor; species Dermacentor silvarum. The sequence continues at coordinate 4,740,466 of NC_051156.1, forward strand.
TTGTGCAAAATAGAAACAGTATTCTGCTGATTCATTCAGTAAATAAAAGCGTGTTGACGTAGAAAGCACTTGCTTATTGTTTTCTTAAATACCCTCGATAATACGACATACGGTGAATTCGGAAATTTTTCCGGTCCCGGGAACTCAAATTAACGAGGTTTCACTATAGCAGTGCCATTCTTGAACGCTGACAGCTGCGACTTGTTACACGCGATTAGAGCGTGCAGGAAGCAGAGTTAAACAGCTAAACCAGTCAACACTATCAGCAGCCAGATGGAGGAAGGTAGTGGGGAGGGGCACTGGCCTCCCCGCCATTATAGTTTTCTCACAAAAGCTTTTTTTCTTAGGCAACCTGGTTATAACAATTATCGGTTATAACAATTATCTGTTATAACAGTGGAATTTTCATGGCACTTGAATATTGCTATAAGTGACTGTACTGTGTGCGAAACCTACTATGACAGGAAGCGGCGCTACTCCCTTTATCATTGTTTAACGAGTGGTACTCACTCTTGCCGACTTACCGGGGCTGAAGCCCTTTCTTTGAAAGCTAGCGATATAACACTGGCGGATGAGCAAATTCTGTATCCTCGAGAAAAGCCGTACATCTCGAAGTGCTGGAAACACGTACGGACAGTTGCAGCAGTGGTCCGCGAACTTGGCCACACATATTCATTACATTCCTTAATATGCCAGTCACTATTTTTGCAGCCAACTACTGCACACGTCTTCAATCCACATGATTCAATCCAGCATGACTGGAGCACAGTGCGTTAGCGAAAACTCAGTTACATTTCCTACAGCTGATCGCACAGAAGCAAGGTAGAAGCGGTAATGGTTTCGTATTCGTGCGCGGTCGCTGAGGCGACGTATGGCATGCTGCCGAAAACGCCATCTTGTTTCTCTAGAACAAACTGCGCCGCGAAAAGGTTCAATAGAGAGCGCGCACCATCCTCTCGTCTCAAAGGCCATGCCCGCTCTTCCTTAGCTGACAAAACGCTCCAGGGGACGACACTTTTTCCATTGTCTTTCTTTTTTTTTGTAAGCACTATCGTCATAACAAGTTATTGTGGGTTCCTTTTTTTATCACTGCGTGGCAGTGCGCAGTTCGGAGGCGCGCAGTTTGAATTATTGATGGAGGAGTCGATGCACAAGCGAAATACAGTTAAACCTGGATATAACGAAATTGACAAATTCCCGCAAAACTTCGTTATAAAGAGGATTTCGTTATGTGCAGGTTCGGCACGAAAATTCGAAAAAGAAACGCTTACCGTATTTACTCGGTTCTAACGCGCCCTCAATTGTAACGCACACCCGCTTTCCGTTTTCGTCGAAGCAGTCATCCTTGGAATGTCACACCAGGTACTGGATGCATGGATGCGTGTCGTTTCGCACAAGCGCGAGGTATCGGAAACGAAGAGTGAGCGTCACGATGGCGTCGTAGCGTCGTATAGTGTTCCCGGGGGCTGTGTTTTCCCGACTGTTAAGTCGTTTTCGGCCGGTCCCGGCACAGATCCCATAGAGCTCGATGCATTGGTAACCCTGCTGTTGCGTCGCAACTGTGGGACCGTTCCCGCATCATACGTTGCGAACTGCCACCCCGAGCGGCCATTTTGACTTTTCATGTCGCTTGGCTTGGTGGCTTGACGATGGAATTGACCGTCCAAAGTGCCGGGGGCGAGTTTCCGCCAGCAAAAGTATGGCCCTTGAGATCCATATTTGCTATATAAAGATGGTGTCTAAGACGCGTTGTGGCCCTAAAATTGGTTTTGGCTCATAGATGTTCCATATGGAGTCCAAGGGCGATAACGCAGTCGCCGTGCGCCGTATGCTGTATGTGCGAGTGAAATCGTGCGAGGGGAGCCGACGGCCGCCTCTAAATCTCGCGCGTGCAAGAAAAGCAGGGAGGAAGCGCGCCTTCTTCCGTTGCGCTTGAGGCACCGGCGAGGGAGCGAAAGGGGAGGGATAGCGGGGCGGCGTTGTACTGTACTCTGGCATCAAGGAGGTCCATGTCTGGCATCAACAGCGTACTGCGCGCCGGTGCGCGGTCATGCGGGCCGTATTTTGAAAGCGATCTGCGTTGGGGCAGAGTCTAGGCAGTGTAGGGGCGTCGGCGGCTCGTAGCTTTGTGCATGCTGTGTGTTCTCGGCACTGAGTTTGCGTTGAAGCGATAGACAACAGCACGCAGGTCACTTCGCTCGCTTCTGCAGCGGCGCTTCCACACGCCACCATTGACAGCGCGTGTCCGCGCTCATCGAGTGTGATGTGTCACAGCGTCTGCCAGCGCGTCGGCAACATCAACTGGAAAAGGAGAGAGTGCCGGCTTGGCGGGCTAGGCCAGCTGCAGCAAGCGGCAGGAATGAAGGGAGGGGGAAAGGTCATGCCCGCGGCGGCAAGATCGCCGGGTCAAGGGATGCAGGCCCGCCTCATACACGCTCGCACGCATGCACACGTGCGCTCGCAGCGCATTCTGTCGCGGCAGAGAAGGTGCTTCCGGTTGCTGCTCGCGCAAAAGTGACAAAATTTGGGGCGAAATCTCTAGGTTGTCGGAGGGGAAAATTCGTTATATCGAGGGGGTCTCCCGCTGCGACTTCGTTACGTAGACGTCTCAAATACATGTGCTTCTATGGAGTAACGGCGGGGAATAGAAAAACTTCGTTATATCCAGGAATTCGTTATATGGAGGTTCGTTATAAGCAGGTTTAACTGTAATGGGCTCGTTTACCCATAGATGCCTATTCTACATGACCGGACCGCGACAGTCAGCTTGAATTGTCCAAAAGTTCGAATTAATGAGGTGCAAATTAACGAGCTTTTTTGGTATAACAACAACGTTCTCGATTGCGCGCCTCACGCCTTTTCTTGTTTACGTGGGATCTAGCAGCTGGTAATTGTATCACACTATCGCAGTTTGGTTATGTACTGAATGTTGGTGCTGAATCAAAGATCGTGTTTTCTGGGAACTTATTAAAATTAATTAAATTATGGGGTTTTGCGTGCCAAAACCACGATCTGATTATGAGGCACGCCGTAGTGGGGGAGTCCGGAAATTTGGACCACCTGGGGTTCTTTAACGTGCACCTAAATCTAAGTACACGGGTGTTTTCACACTTTGCCCACATCGAAATGCGGCCGCCGTGGCCGGGATTCGATCCCGCGACCTCGTGCTCAGCAGCCCAACACCATAGCCACTGAGCAACCACGATGGGTTCTGTGAACTTATGAACCTGTAAAAAAGAAGTGTAACAATATTGGCTCATTTATTCGGTTTTTGATTGCAAGCACTGATGTTGGAAAATTGCACGTAATGGGATCGTAGTAACAAGGTTATACAGTAAATGCAGTAGAAGATTTGAGACTCTCCAGCGACATTCCAGTTACTCGCCCGATGACATCGGCAGTCCTCATTATAATTTTGTTGCTATACTCAATCACTCAAAATTGCATTTCATCAGAAGAAGGAAGAAAATGCTACTTGTTCAATAACTCTTTCTTGCACGAGTTGGTGCTTGCTGAACGACAGGATTTTGTAGCACAAAAATTCTGGAAAGGGAAGATTAACAGTGACCAACAGAGCAGAAAGCGCCGTCTTTCTTTCTGGTCTGTTTGTTGATCTTTCGTTTCCGGTATTCTTGCGCTACAAAATCATGTCGTTCAGCTACTTGTCCAGTTCTTTTCGATTTTTAGAAAAAGAACCCATTGACGTTACCCTTGACAACGATTCAGGTGGTCGAAAGCTTTTGATTTCACTCAACTGTGCGCCGCCCACGCAGAGTTAAGTGTTTCAGTCATTTTGTTAATGCATAATGCTGCGCTAGTTTTGCCTGCTCACGAAACTCACCCAAGCTGCAAGTAGCAGAGATGCCACGTCCATGTGATGTTGCGGGATGCCCAATACCACTTGACCAAAAGCAGCTGCAGGGGAAAATCCAATAGTCTGTCTTGGCTTGGTTTCACCACGGACGCTCGTTTGCGTTTTGCGCTAAAAAATATAGTGCCTTCTTTCGGTTGCCATTTACATTGAAATCACGATATACAGTTAAACCTGCTTATACCGAACCTCCATATAACGAATTCCTGGATATAACGAAGTTTTGTATTCCCCGCCGTTACTCCATAGAAGCACATGTATTTGAGACCTCTACGTAACGAAGTGGCAGCGGGAGACCCCCTCGAAATAATGAATTTTCTCCGCCGACAACCTAGAGATTTCGCCCCAAATTTTCTCATTTTTGCGCGAGCAGCAACCGGAAGCACCTTCTCTGCCGCGACGGAATGCGCATCGAGCGCACGTGTGCATGCATGCGAGCGTGTGCGAGGCGGGCCTGCATCCCTCGACCCGGCGATCTTGCCGCCACGGGCATGACCTTTCCCCCTCCCTTGATTCAAACCTGATCTTGCCGCCTTCTGCAGCTGGCCTAGCCCGCCAAGCCGGCACTTTTCTTTTCCAGTTGATGTTGCCGACGCGCTGGCAGACGCTGTGACACATCACACTCGATGAGCGCGGACACGCGCTGTCAATGGTGGCGTGTGGAAGCGCCGCTGCAGAAGCGAGCGAAGTGACCTGCGTGCTGTTGTCTATCGCTTCAACGCAAACTCAGTGCCGAGAACACACAGCATGCACAAAGCTACGAGCCGCCGACGCCCCTACATTGCCTAGACTCTGCCCCAACGCAGATCGCTTTCAAAATACGGCCATAGAGAAAGAAGTTGAATTCCTTTCTCTATGATACGGCCCGCGCGACCGCTCGCTGCCGCGCAGTACGCAGTTGATGCTAGAGTACAGTACAACGCTGCCCACTATCCCTCTCCCCTCGCTCCCTCGCCGGTGTCTCGAGCGCAACGGAAGAAGGCGCGCTTCCTCCCTGCTTTTCTTTCTTGCACGCCGCGCGAGATTTAGACGCCGTCGTCGGCTCCCCTCGCACGTGAAAACATTCTCACTCGCACATACAGCATACTGCGCAGTGACTGCGTTATCGCCCTTGGACTTTATAGGGAACATCTGTGAGCCAAAACCAATTTTAGGGCCACAACGCGTCATAGACACCATCTTTAGATAGCAAATACGGATCTCTAGGGCCATACTTTTGCTGGGGGTAACCCAAAATACGTCATAGTTGTCGCCCCCGGCACTTTGTGCGGCCAATGCAATCGTCAAGCCACCAAGCCTAGCGTCATGAAAAGTCAAAATGGCCGCTCGGGCTGGCGCGGGGTGGCAATTCGGAACGTGTGATGCGGGAACGGTCCCACAGTTGCGACGCAACAGCGGGGTTACCAATACATTGGGTTATATGGGAGCTGGGCCGTGACCGGCCGAAAACGACGTAACAGCCGGGAAAACGCAGCACCCGGGAAGGTAACAGCAGGATTCTACTGTAACACTATACGACGATACGACGCCATCGTGACGCTCGCTCTTCGTTTCCGATGCCTCACGCTTGTGCGAAACGACACGCGTCCACGCATCCAGTACCTGATGTGACATTCCAAGGATGAGTGCTTCGACAAAAACGGAAAATGGGTGCGCGTTACAATCGAGGGCGCGTTAGAATCGAGTAAATACGGTAAGCGTTTCTTTTCCGAATTTTCGTGCCGAACCTGCATATAACGAAATCCTCTTTATAACGAAGTTTTTCAGGAATTTGTCAATTTCGTTATATCCAGGTTTAACTGTAATGAACTTCAGGGGACCGCGGCTAATTGTTTGTTATTCTGAAAGGTCGTTATAGGAAAAGCGCCAAAGTTAACTATTCCAAACATCAGTCCATCAGTTCTCATCGTGTGAGCTATCCAGGAAAACGTTGCTGTTGGCTCTCAGCCTGTGCTGTTATTTTCGATAGATTCCGCCGCCACGCACCAACAGAGCACCTGTAGTGACAAATACCGGCGCCAGCAGAGGACGAAGAAGAAGACGTTTCTTGTTGTTGGTGCTCGCACTCGCTCCGCTTGGCCGTTGCCTGTTTCTGGCATTCATAAAAACGCCAAGCGCATCTAACCTTGAATGCGTCCTATCAATTGGTGGAGCGTGCTGGTTCCCTCTTCATCCTGGAACTCCGTACCCGGACTCTACCCCCCGCCTCGGCAATGCCTGACGACGCGCCACAGCAGGGTGCTCCCGCACCACCGGTGGTCGCCTGCTCCGGCGTACCACGACAGCGAGACCCTGTCATTTTCAACGGCACCGACGAGCATGACGTCGAGGACTGGCTCACTTCATCTGAGCGGGTAAGCGCCCACAATAAATGGAATGACGGCGACAAGCTCAGCTACGTCAACTTCTACCTGGCGGGCGTAGCACAGCTGTGGTTCCACAACCACGAAGCTGATATTGCCAACTGTTCCGCCTTTAAAGCGAGCTTCGCGGAAGTCTTCGGCCGACCCGCTGTTCGCAAGCTCCGCGCAGAATAGCGCTTACGCGGTCGCGCCCAACAATCCGGCGAGAACTTCACGTCCTACATCGAGGATATTGTGGACCTCTGCCGTCGCATCAACCCTGCGATGTCCGAAGCCGATAAAATCAGACACATCATGAAGGGGATCGAGGACGACGCCTTCCACATGCTCATTGCCAAAAATCCCCAAACTGTCACGGAAGTGGTCCAGTACTGTCAGAGCTACGACGAGTTGCGGAAACAGCGCATTGCTACACGCCTCCCGAGCTCTGACAGAGCCAACATGTCAGCGTTAACTGTAGGCTCCGTTTCTGCTGACACCACAATGCTCATGCGGCAGATACAGCAGTTTGTCCGAGAAGAAGTGGCGCGACAATTGTCCTTTCTTTCCTGCGTCCCGGACTCTGCGCAGGCGCTTGCTCCGACGCTACGACAGGCCATAGAGGAGCAAATTTCTGAGGCTCTCCCAACCACCTACCAGCATCCGCCTGTTTCCGCTCCACTCACCTATGCTGAGGTCGCACGCCGCCAGTCACCAGCAATGCCACTCAGCACGGATCCTGTTCGACCAGCAAATACCTTCTACGCTGCGCGTGCGCCTGTCCACCCGAACCCGCCTCCTTTTCGCTGTCCCGCACCGCCGTCCACTAATCCTTGGCGCACCCAGGACAACAGGCCTATTTGCTACTTCTGTTGTCTACCTGGCCATGTCGCACGTTTCTGCCGTCGTCGTGACATCCGTACTAGTGCGGGCGAAGTAAATCAAGCCTACTTTCCTTCTGAGCCACCACACCCGATCTCCTCCCACTCAACGATGAACAGCTGCTCACCGAATCGACGTGACTACGGCCCACGTCGGTCGCCCTCACCACGTTGCCGTTCACTTTCCCCAATGGTTCGTCGCCCCCCACCAGTCCAAGCGGAAAACTAGCCCTCGTAGTTCCAGAGGCAAGAACTGCGCTCGTGTCGACAACTTCAAGGCCTCAATTTCTACCTGCGAATGAAATCACCGTGAATATCGAAGGTGTTTCTGTGCAAGCACTTGTCGATACTGGAGCCGCTGTGTCTATTCTTAGTGGAGAACTGTGCCGCAAGCTCAAAAAAGTTACGATTCCGCTTTCTGACGTCTCCCTGCGTACCGCAACCGCGCACCACATTCACCCTTCAATGGCATGCACAGCTCGCCTTGTCATTCAGGACGTTTTGTATGTAGTCGAATTCGTCGTTTTTTCACCGTGTTCACACGACGTTATTTTGGGTTGGGACTTTCTTGCTGCTAACCATGCCGTTGTTGACTGTGCGCGTGCCGAACTTGAGTTGTCGCCGACGTGTGACGCCGCATCTGACAAGCCGCCTTCTCGAGTGGTCGTCGCCGCGGACACTGATATACCTCCTCTGTCTTGTGTTCTTCTGCCACTTTCTTGCGACTATGCTCCCTCTTCCACCGCCTTGTTTGCGCCCTCCGAAGCCTTCACCTCTCGCAAAGACTTCCTCCTTCCTTTTGCAGTTCTCACAGTCGAAAACTCTTGCAGCGCCATTTATGTCACGAATCGGTCCTCTTCCCCAGCCACCTTATTCCGTGGTGAATGTATAGGTCGGCTTGATGATGTTGATTCCGCCTACTCCACTCAACTGCCTGACGACGCGATGAGTCTTCACGTCGACAGCATTACTCCTGTTACCACCGCCGATTCGTGCTCCTTAGAAGCCTTCCTCCCGTCAATTGATTCCGAACTTCCACCTGCCCAGCGTATCCAACTCTTGGAACTGCTCGATCGCTTTCGGCTGTCGTTCGATCATGAGCAATCTTTCTTGGGCCGCACATCCTCCATCGTTCACCACATTGACACCGGCACTCATGCACCCCTACGCCAGCGTCCATACCGAGTTTCTCACGCTGAACGTCGTGTCATTGATGAACAGGTCAACGACATGCTTGTGGGTTCTTGGTGTCTCACAGGAGACCAACCACCGCGGGTTCGAGTTAGCGAGCCACAGGGCCGCGTCAGCCGTCGCCTCCAGCACCGCTCGCGCGCTAGCTCAGAGGCCGCAAGGGGCTACCGAGCGACGCACGCAAAAACACAGTAAAGCCCTGAGTTGACGGAAACCGTTTACTGAAACCGTCGGCACCAGCACTGCACAAACGCCCGCGCGGCGGGGAGCCAAAGGGGTCCCGCACCAGGGCGAAAATACAATAACAGGCGCCTATAGCACGTCGCGGCGAGAGCACAGGCTCAAGCTGGGACACGCCGCTAGGAAAAGTCCCGGCGGCTATGCTACTTGCTCTGGCGATAACCAATGGGTCAACTCGCGAGAGCACGGGCAATATCCTTCGGCTTAGGCTTTCGGCAAGTGCGGCTCGGCGAGGTACGACCTCGCGCGAGCACTAATGGCACCGCTCGTCGGCTTAGCGTCGGGAAAGGATCAGCACAAAGTACGCGCTCCCCGCACGGGCAAAGGCACCGTGCGCGAGCTCCAGTCCTAGTCACAAAGGTGTCGGCGGACGAGAGGAAAGCATGAACGTACCGTGCGCTGGTCCCGGAGAGAAGTCCACGCTTGGCCGCTAGCGGCCGACAACCGGCCGCGTAGTGACGTCAGCGCCCCGCCCTCACCGCCAACCGCCGCGTGCGCAGCGCCACCGCGGGAACCGGTTAGGCGGCGCGGGCGGAGAAGGAGGCCAGCGGGGAACGATGGCGAGGGATGGCAGAGCAGTGAAGCCTGGCGCAACCCTCAATCCCCACATGCTTCATCGTGGCGTAATACAACCCTCGCACAGCCCTTGGGCCTCCCCAGTTGTGCTGGTAAAGAAAAAGGACGGTAGCATTCGATTTTGCGTTGATTATAGGCGCCTTAACAAGATCACACGAAAAGATGTTTATCCGCTGCCCCGAATCGACGACGCTCTCGACTGCTTGCAAGGAGCAGAGTTCTTTTCCTCTTTGGACCTTCGATCTGGGTATTGGCAGGTCCCTATGAATGACACTGACCGTCCGAAGACAGCGTTTGTAACCCCAGACGGGTTATACGAGTTTAACGTGATGCCATTCGGCCTTTGTAATGCGCCTGCCACCTTCGAACGCCTCATGGATAACACTCTTAGAGGCCTCAAATGGCACACGTGTCTGTGCTACCTGGACGACGTCGTAGTCTTTTCCACGGACTTTGACTCCCATCTAAAGCGTCTCGCAAGCGTCCTGACTTGCCTTTCCGACGCTGGACTGCAGCTTAACCTGAAGAAGTGCCACTTTGCCGCCCGCCAGCTTACCATATTAGGTCATGTTGTCAGCAAGGACGGTGTCCTTCCCGACCCTGCAAAGCTTCGCGCCGTCGCCGAGTTCCCCAGGCCGTCTACGCTGAAGGAGCTTCGTAGCTTTATAGGCCTGTGTTCGTACTTTTGCCGATTCGTGCGTAATTTTGCGTCCATAATCGCCCCCTTAACGCAGCTGCTTGCCAACAGCCAAGTCATCTCGGCATGGTCTACAGCTTGCGAAGACGCGTTTGCCACCTTACGCCATCTTTTGATATCCCCACCTATTCTACGGCACTTTGACCCAGACGCTCCAACAGAAATCCACACAGACGCTAGTGGAGTCGGCCTGGGCGCTATTCTAGCCCAGCGTAAGTCTGGCTTCGAAGAGTACGTCGTCTCTTACGCCAGCCGAACTCTCACCAAAGCAGAAATGAACTATTCGTTCACGGAAAAAGAATGTCTTGCTATCGTTTGGGCAATCACCAAATTTAGACCTTACGTATATGGCCATCCATTTGATGTCGTGACTGATCACCATGCCCTGTGCTGGCTGTCGTCATTAAAAGACCCATCTAGTCGCCTAGCTCGTTGGGTGCTTCGTCTCCAGGACTATGACATCCGTGTTGTCTACCGGTCAGGCCGTAAGCATTCGGATGCCGACGCTCTTTTGCGCTCACCACTGCCTGATGAGTCTGGTGCTGCGTCTGTCTCAAGCTATGATTCTTCCTCTCTTACATTGGCCGACATGCCATCCGAGCAACGCCGGGATCCTTGGATAGCATCTCTTCTAGAGTATTTATCTCAGCCATCACCCCGCACCACCGACCGCTCGCTTTGGCGCACTGCTCGCCACTTTGCCATCCGCGAAGGGCTCCTGTACCGCCGCAACTACCTCTCTGATGGCCGTAAATGGTTGCTGGTGATTCCTCGCCATCTCCGTTCTGACATCTGTGCCTCTTTTCATGCGGATCCTCAATGCGCCCATGCCGATGTCCTAAAGACGTATGCACGCCTACGGCTTCGATACTACTGGCGCGGAATGTACCGCTTCGTTCGGCAGTACGTCCGCTCGTGCTTCAAGTGTCAACGCCGCAAGAGCCCACCTAACCAGATAACAGGGCCGCTTCAACCATTGCCTTGTCCCTCCCGGCCTTTCGACCGTATCGGCATTGACTTGTCCGGCCCTCTACCGTACACCCCAGATGGCAACCGCTGGGTTATCGTCGCCGTGGACCACCTCACGCGCTACGCCGAAACTTCAGCGCTTCCGGCGGCCACAGCACGTGAAGTCGGCTCGTTCATCCTTCGCAACCTTGTTCTTCGACATGGTGCGCCTCGCGAGCTACTGAGTGACCATGGTCGTTCATTCCTCTCCGAGGCTGTAGAAGCCCTTCTCCGCGGATGCAACGTTGTCCATAGAACTACGAGCGCCTATCATCTGCAAACCAATGGTATGACTGAACGCTTAAATCGCACTCTCGGCGACATGCTCGCTATGTACGTTTCCGCTGACCACACTAACTGGGACCGCATACTTCCCTTTGTTACGTATGCCTACAACAGCGCCACTCAGTCGACCACAGGATTCTCTCCTTTCTTTCTTCTTTATGGTCGCAAACCTTCCTCGTTTATGGACACGATTCTTTTGTATCGCCCCGACGCTTCAGAATCTACGACTCTATCCGAAGCTGCCACCTATGCCGAAGAATGTCCTCAGATCGCACGTTCTCTTACCGCGCAAAACCAGGCCAGCCAGCAACATAGTCGAGACGCCGGCTTGTCCTTTCCATCATATTCACCTGGATCGCTGGTATGGCTCCGCGTTCCCTCGTCTACTCCCGGCCTTTCCACAAAGTTCATCTCAAAGTATGACGGCCCTTACCGGGTTCTACGACAGACATCCCCGGTCAACTACGTCATTGAGCCCGTTCTGCCATCTACGGACCAACGGTGTCGCGGACGCGAAACTGTTCATGTCGACCGACTGAAACCGCACTACGACCCACCAGTGCTGCCTGTTCCATAGGTCGCCAGGATGGCCCCGTTTTCGCCGGGGAGTGATTGTAGTGACAAATACCGGCACCAGCAGAGGACGAAGAAGAAGACGTTTCTTGTTGTTGGTGCTCGCACTCGCTCCGCTTGGCCGTTGCCTGTTTCTGGCATTCATAAAAACGCCAAGCGCATCTAACCTTGAACGCGTCCTATCACACCGTATAATAAGAGTGACGTGCACAACGTAGATGCCGACACTAAGAAAAGCATTGACAAAGAGGAAGCTCCATGTCGCCTCCAGAGTGCAGTGTTTCTTTTTGTTTGTTTGTTTTTCACATTTCTTGCTGTGGACACGCATCTGTTACTCAAGGTAGACACCTGAACTACTCCGAAGCACAAGCGCACGTAAATGTCACCTTCCGGAATGTGTGACTGTGTGGCATCCCCATGAGTACAGAGGCTACATTTCTCTGTGTGCATAGCTGGTACGGCTGCACAAAGAAGCATGAAAGAAAAAAATCACTGATGATTACAATACTCCCTAATGCGAAATTTGAGCGCAGCTCTATACATGTTTTCATTTCGTGATATATTGAGGCATCGCACTGACTGGCAGCGCCGCGACGCGTAGCCCTTTATATGAACCGGCCACACAGTTGCCAGTTGCTGGCAACTGCAGCTTATGCAACTGTAATCTTTACTGGGAAACGCTTGCGGCGAACACTATGTGTGAAGGCGAACTTTATCTTTCTTGTTTTCTTTCCCTTGCACGGCTGGTGCCGCTGCTGCACAGACGTGAGCGCCATCTGGTGGTGCTTCAAGATAGCTTTCTCTGCTTTCCTCCTCACGCTCTCTTTGCTCTCCCCGCCTTTCATCCCCCACTGCACTCCGCATTTGCTCTTTCATCCTTCGCTGTGCTCGTTCGCTCGGTTACGCTGAGGCACAATGCCGAGGGACGCAGAGGCATGCTAGCGCTCAACACAGGACGGGTCACTATGAGCTGCGCTCTGAAATGACGAGGAAAGAGACGTGGGAAGTCGAGACCGAACCGGAGCAAGCAGAGTGACGTGCACCCTCCTTTCCCATCCGGCTTAAAAGGAGCATGAAGGAGCCTCCTAGCGTGCTTGATCACGTTACTGCGCCCTCAACTACGCCCCCCTCCTCGCGCGTGCTTGATCATGCCATCTCCAACAACGGGCCGCATCAAGCCACCGTCCTCGGCTCACCCTCACACGTTTTCCCTCGCACCTGCAGCAACCGGCATGCGAGGCACTACCTTATCACACTTGGACTTAGGCTTCTTCTGGCACATGTCTTCGCACACTGATGGAAGAGAGATAAGGCTTTTTCAATGTGAGCCCAGTGACTGTGTTGGTGTTGCGTGCTGTACTGCACAATCGATTGGGCACTGTATTTGAAGGGGCTCCTTAGTTCAAACTCAGTTTTACTCTAATATATTTCCTGGCCCCTTGGAGTTCGAATTCACGAGATTCTACTGCACTAAATAAAGGGGCAGTAAATGCTTACACACTAATGAAGTGTTCGCCCAAAGAGTCGATGACCTTGTACAGCACAAAAGTAACCAAGAAAGAGATGGGGAAAGTGAATGATGCCTTGTCTGCAGGGACGTGCACGGAGGCGAACAGTTCTGAGCTGTATAGCAAGGATGAGCTGCTGCAGCTGTTTCGCACCATCCACCCCGAGTCCAAGCAGTGCAACGGCAAGACCGTCATTGGCCTGGTGAGCTTTACATCAGCATGAGCTAGAGACAACTTGCATGAGCCGAGTGTGATGATGCACATAGACTATTTTGTTGAGCTATTGGGGTGCTGCCATCGTGCACTTCTAATGCAGGCAAATAAACATGTGCAGTCGAACCCAATTATAACAATGCCGGTTTTAACAATATGTCGAATATAACAATGAGCAGCCAATGCACCATCAACTTTTGTATGTATTCTATAGCGAAATAAACCGCTTAATAGAATGCTTCCATGCCACGTTATCAGTCATAGTCTATCCCGCTTGTAACGACCTCAGACATAACAATTTATCGGTCATAACGACCACATTTTATTGCATTTACGGTTTTCCGATCCTACGTATTGAAACTGCGCCCAGATATAACGAACGTTTTCAACAGTGGCATACTGTTACGATGAACACTTCAAAACCATTCGCGGTTAAAGGAGGGCACAGGCAAAGTTCCAAAGCATGGAATCGGGACCAAACTGGGAGCACGGCAGCAAGCCCTCACTCCAGTTCAACAGCAATGAAAATACGACTGCCGAGATGGACCGAGCACCACGTGTGGATTTCAGAAGCTACGAGGAAAGTCTCTCGCTTTCAACCATGCTAGGGTAACCATGCTTTTCATATTTCAGGGCGAGGTACAACGGAGGCCACGATGGTGGCACTTAGTTCTTGCGTAGTTCTCGGTGCTTGTGTAGTTCTCGTGTGGCACCGCATGAAATCTTGGAGGTCAGAATAGTGGCACTCTAGTTTAGAGTTGCTGGACATTACTACGACGTCGATGCTTTGTTTAACATCGTTGCCGATAAACATCGTGATGGCGTTCTAAATTTCGAACTTCACACTTTTTCGACCGAAGCGACATGGAAAATGGAACTTCGCAGCACTCTGCATGCGTGCGGCTGGTGCTGCAGTTGTAATGGCAAGACCTTTGCAATATGACGGCATGCCACAGCAGTTTCCGCTACCAGCCAACTAGAACGCTTTGCTATTATATTCAGAATCCACTCGTGTCCCACTGATAGTAAAATATATAACAGGCTCTCAAAGAAAAAAGGCGGCAGCTGCGCTTGTAGTTTCAAAATGGCAAGTGATCCGAAACGGCTGGACTCCATTTTGAAAGAGCAGTGCCGCTGCATTTGGTTCTTTAGATGATGTTTAAAAACTTTGAGCTAGATGCGGGAAAGTGGTGGGAACAGGAAGTAAGATACGAAATATACAATTTTCGGACCAAAGTGGTGTCGAATCATAACTGCAACGGCCATCTTCAGTGTCGTTAATTTTTGTTCGCTTTGAAGGGTGAGTCCACATGTAACGAACTACTGATACAATGGCAACTTCTCGTGGAACTATCGAATTCATTATAAATGGGTTCGACTATGTATAACAAATAAATGTGCCTGCTGGGTGTGTGTCGCGAAAGAAAAAAAAAAACACGCAAAATCCTTAAAAAGAAAAAGAAAGGAAAAACCCTGAGTCGTTGCATCTGCCTGTGTGCTCCACACCTTTGCCACACCCGCCTTTGTGTTACGCACCTTGCACAGCACACCTTCGTCGCATTACCCTGTGCTTCGCCAGCCTCGTGCGTCCATTTCCCGTCTCCTTCCCACCCCTCCGACATTGGCGTAGCCAAATTGTGTATCAGAGGCATGAAGCAAAGACGGGAGAGGGGCGCGCGAAGCCTGCAACGAAGGCGTGTCATGTGGGGTGTGCGGCACAAAGGTGGGGGTAACAAAGGTGTGAGGCAAGCAGACGGATGCAGTGGCTTGCATTAGTTTTTTTTTTCTTCTTTTTCTGAGCATATCTCATTCTTTTTCTTTTTGGCGCAGACACCCAGTAGCCAGATTTAATTATAGGCTTATAGCCAATAATCTGGCATGGGAAAATTCTTGTAAATGGTTTATTTTACCATAGAACACACACAAATGTTCCCGCATGGCTGCTTTTCATTGTTACATCTGAATACAGTCAAATCCATTTATAATGAACTTTATAATTCCTTGAAAATTGGTTGTTATATCAGTAGTTCTTTATAAACACGGACACACCCTTAAAAACGCTTGAAAATTAACCGCACTGAAGCTGGCGTCTGCAGTTACAATTCGGTAGCACTATGGTCCGAAAACCAGATTTTCAGTGTCATTTTTGTTCCCAGTGCGTTCCTGCACCTAGCTGTAAACTTCTGTTAGAGTTTAAACATCTAAAGACCGAAATGCGGTGTCGTGTAGCTCTTCCAAAACGGTACCCGGTTCGTATAACTTGTAATTTCAAAACTGCAAGCACAGCCGCCATTTTTTATTCATGATACTTTACTACCAGCGGGACATGACTGTCTTCTACACACGAGGGCGAAACATTTTAGTTGGGCGTAAACTACAGAAACTACAGCGGCGTGCTGCCATTCTGCGAAGGTCTCGGACATCATGGTCTTGGCATTACGACTGCGCTTCAGCCACACAAGAGCTGTAAAATTAATTTATCTATGTCGCTTTGGGCGAAAAAAATTCGATGTTCGAAAGGCAAAACACCGCGAACCATTATCAGCAATCGGCATCGCGTAAACAAAGTGCCGCTGAACCGTAATCTCCTGATAACGGCGTAGAAACCGCCGACTCTTTGCAACATTGCATGGTGACGGCACGTGTTGCAGTGTTCTCGCAGACTCGGTAGGGCCGTGTCGACAGGAACACTTGAGCAGCCATTGTTCCCATGGTGTAAAAACATAGATGGTCGTTCCAAATCTTTGAAACAGACATAATACACGTGGTGTCACACGGACAAGTGTGCAAAAACGAGAGTGACGCCGTTGTGGTGTCCGATATTGCACTGGCGCAAGTCCCGCGCCATGCTGTTTATGCTGTACGTGGCACGCCAGACCACGTGTGACCTTCTTCGTGGCTTCCGAAATCTGCGTGAGGTGGTCGCTCACTCATCTCGTAGGCGGTATCATTGTTGCGGTTGGATAGGAGAGGGGCGCACGCTGCCGTGAGCCAAGTTTGGTCTAGCTTCCGTGCTTTGGTACTTCGCCTCTTTTTTACTGTGACCGGGCTTGAAGCATTCGTTGTAGCAGTATGGTGATTTAAAAAACGTTCGTTATATCTGGAAGCAGTTTCCATAGGGGAAACTGAAAATCATAAATGCATTGAAATATGGTCGTTACAACCGATAGATCGTTATATCTGGGATCATTGTAAATGGGTTCGACTGTATTGTTAAAACCGGTAATGCTATAAAGTGGATTTGACTGTACTTCTTTCTGTCTAACTAAAATCTTTGGATGTCTTCCCTCTGCTCTTTTTTATAGAACCCTGTTATACCAATTATTGGGGAATAACAAAAGGATGTCGTAACTTGAATATTGTTCTAAGTGGGTTTGGTTGTACTAATGTTTCTGTGCTCCCCTTCTTGCATCCTTAAGCGGACATAGCTTTCTTGGTGGTGAAACTGTTCACCTACTTGTTGCTTCTTGACATCAGACATGGGACGCCACAGACGCTGTCACACTGAGAAAAAAAAAAGAGGCTTTAGATGCACGTGTTTACAGACAGTTATTTTCTTGCAGTCCCATTGACTCCTCTGTACAGTGTTAGGTTCCCATTTGATATGTTGCTATTCTGTAATGTTTCCACATCTTCTGTGTAAAATAAATGCAGTGCCCACATAAATTTAGTGGTTCAGAGGCAAATCGGAGGTATGAAATACTGGAAGTATGGAATCCTAAGTTGCAATGAGCATGGCATCTGAACTTCCTAGTTATGCTGTTCCTGGAATCTTAGTATACTTTCTCTCTTATTTTTTGTACTGACTGCCCCAGCCAGGCTTCTCAAATGATATTGGCAATTGCGGTTCAGTGGTAATAGTGCCCGCGGGTGTGCCCTTGTTCATCGTGTGCAGGTGGGCTACCCCAACGTGGGCAAGAGCTCAACCATCAACGCACTGGTTCGCTGCAAGAAGGTCTCTGTGTCCACTACACCGGGCAAGACCAAGCACTTTCAGGTGCAGTACTGCTCAGCCCAACATGGGGCCAACGTGTTTCTTGGCCTGCTTGTTGGCCATGGTGCCATATGGAACCGAATGTGATGAGAGAAACACAAAACGTTACATGTGTTGTGCGACACATTTGCTTCAAAACTGAGAATGTGCTAGAACAAATCCAATGCTTTTCAATGAATGTATTCCTGCATAAATTTTTGAAAAGCACCTAAGTAATTCAGTTAAAACGAACACATTGTTTAATTTCCCCGTACCTCACTTTGACACTTTTCCTGTCAGCTTGATGGTGCCAGTAGCAATGTCCTGCCTATAGACCTCTCCTGAGGTACGTCACATTGTGACGTTGCTGGCCCACGTGCAGGAACCATAGTTGGTGAAACACAGCCACCGCCAGCTTTCTGCATGGTGAAGCTGTGCAGTGCTTGGTGTAGGTTGGCGCCACGTAGACTTATGTTTCTCTCTCTGTTTTATTTTTTTACCTGAATCTCCACAATTCTCTTGCCAGCCAGATTAGCAGTCATATGTGTCGGAAAACAATGACATGTGGCGACACTGGCCTTTTTTTACTTGTGAAAGTGAACCATGTGGTCGTCTGTGATGGGTTGGGCGATGAAGAATAACGACTTTTCCATGGAAGTGGGCCACATTGTTGTGGTCAATTGTGCTGCGCAAAATGGCGACAATATCGGCTCATCTTTGACGGACCACAGTGTGTGTGTGCGTGTGTGTGTGTGGGGGGTGTACTATGCGATTAGCTATACATCTCGCTTCTGAGGCTGTGGACGCATGTTGTGTGTAATAAAGCCAGTCGTAGTGATCAGGTGCTGTTAAAACTTCAGCACCCGTAATTCTTGAACAGGTGAGAATGAACTGCAGTCGACTCTCGTTACAACGGACCCTCATAATCCGACAAAAAATGTCCGTTTTATCCGAAGTCCGTAATATCCGAAACGCCTCACTTACAAAACTTTGGTCACGATGTCTAACAATGTTATTGCAAAGAGTGAGTGACCAATGTCTAAAGTAAACAAAAAAAAAAGTTGCAGTTTCGCTTGAAAGGCGAAGCATTGATTGCAATAGCAAATTAGTAGACAGCTATACGAAGTAAGGATAGCAGTTTTATAGGCTGTTCACACTTCACTTACTAAATTAACAAGCATAGTGTCACGCACGCACACGTAAACATGAACACATCTCGCTTGATGACCGTGGAAACTCGCTTTCAAAACGCTGCAGTCAGGAAGCATGGCAAAAGCAGCAAGCAAATTGACCTTCGCACTCTCTCTCGCTTCAACGTGAACTAAACTTCAAAAGCACAGCGCATACGAAGTTACTGGCATTGAGTGCACTTTGTCCTTTCAAGATAATATCACTTGCAAGATATGGCACCCGCGTGGCCGTGCTGTAAGCAGCAGCCGCTTAACTAGACCCCCCCCCGTGCCTCGCGTGCGAAAGAGACGACGCTCTTCCGCCCCGCTTTTCTCTCTTGCGGGCGCGCGATAAGATTGTAGTCGCGATCGTCTGACCCTCACAAGTATGTTGTCAGCCCGTGTCAACACGGCAAAAGTATGCTTTATACGCCCGATTTTCGAAAAAAAATTGACGCTGATTTCGTCTGCTATAGCCGATTGTCCGTCGTAGCACGGTCCGTTAAAAGCAGTAGCGCACCCAGGATCTCTGCCAGGGGGGGTTGACAGTTTGCCAATACCATCTAAACAGCACTAATTTCGATTTCTTCACGGGAAATTGTTAGAAAATGCGCTTCTTGCGAGTGTGCAGACGATTGCGCGTCTTACATCTTAGTTGCAGTACTCAAATGCGTAAGGAAAGAAAAGGGGTTTAACAAAAGGGGGGGATAAGTCGGCCTCAGGGGGGGTTACAACCCCCGAATCCCCCCCCGTCGGTGCGCCACTGGTTAAAAGCTAACTTTGTTGCATTAATAAAATATGTAGAGCAAACTAAGGTTGAACTATGATCCGTTATATCTGAAAGTCTGTTGTGCGCAGGTCTGTTATAACGAGCGTAGACTGTAGACGTGATGATTAGTGAGTGCGTGTATCGTGGTGCCCTATGCGCTCTGTGCAGAAAAATACAAAAAAAACCTTTGTTTGAGCATAATTTATCGTCTGAAAGGTATGACTACAAATGAGCTTCTACAATGTTTTGACCACTGCCAAAGCTGTGTGTATACATTTCATCAAGAGGAATTCCCAAAAGGCAAACCACTGAAATTATAGTGTTTTAATGCAGATCTCACGGGTCTTGAGTAAAACTGAGCATTCTTTTTTTTTTCTTTATTGTTATGCTCACCTTTATGGCACGGACTTCATGCTGGGATGATGCATATAAACATACAAAAGTTGCGTCTTCTAAAGTTGAGAGCAGCAAAGGGAGGCAGCAGATGGAGCGAAGTTACCGCGCAACGGATTATGTACTTATGTACGCTTTTGCTTTGTACATTCACATGACCATGGCTAATAATTAAAATTAAATAATGTGTTCAAAGGGACACTAGAGGCAAATAAAAAGTCAAGCTAAAGTTATAGAGTAATGATCTAGAACATCTAAGGCGTCAATATAATCGCCAACAGAGCTTTAGTAATCGAGAAATTGACGTAAATGCAGGACACAATAAGAGACTCCCCAGGGGCATTCACGTACTTTCCTGAAAACGAAGGCACTCCTCAATAAAATTAGGTCACTAGTACTCAACGACTCGGATTAAAAAGATGATTTCGTTAGATTATAAGACAGAAGAAAATGCTACTTGTCTGCTTCTATTAGATTCTTAGAAAAGAGAAAGTTTTTGGCATTACCCTTGATAACGACGTGGGTGGTGTAAAGGTTTCGTTTTCGCTCGACTCAGCGTCACGCGCTTTCGAGTTTCAGTAGTTTCGTTATCGTGTAGTGCTGCGCTGGTTTTGCTGGCACTTCACTCGCACTTGAAATTGCAAGCAGCAGGGAATGGCCACGTCCATGTGATGTCGTGGGATGCCCGGTCCGCGCGATGGCACGTCCAGACGGGGACAAGCTTCGTCGCCCGACGTCGCATTGCTGGAGTCCTCGCTGCTTTCGCGTTTGGAAAAGCCGGTGTCGAGGCCACCGTCGTAGTACGTAACGACGCCGGCAGCGCGAGCCATCAGCAGCATGTCATGGTCATCGGAGTTTAAATCGCTGAAATCGAGCCCAGCATCGCGAGCCACTGTGTCGTCAGTGTCGTCAACAAGGTCCATTGCGACTAGCGTCGACAAATCATCACGTTTACAATTCAGTGCACGCTTCTCCTTCCGCTTTCGCACTACCGTCGGCTCTGTCTTTGCTTTGTTTCTGGCTGCGCGTCTGCGTTTTCCACAAAAAAGCCGTAGCGCCATCTGTGGGCGGCGTTTTACTCACCGGCAGCACAACGTCACTATGAGACCATGACGTCACCACTCCTCGCTTGGGAGGGCAGGCGATTTGAACGGCGCTAGAGTTACGCGGACGTTGCAGACACAATTTTCTTATAAAATAAGTCTTTTCTGAGCATGAAATGACCGTTTCGAGGTTTCTGCGATGGTATTTTAAGATTGCACGTTGACTTAATGTTTGCCTTTAGTGTCCCTTTAACATCCCTAAGCTGCCTGGTGGCTTACAGGAGATACTTTAAGAAAATGCTCCAGATTAACTTTGACCCCTTGGGGTATCTTACCGTGCTCCTAAAGCAGGTTAACAAGTGTTTCAGCATTCCTCCCTCTTCTACATTTAGGCGCCACCACTTGGTACCGCTTCATTGAGCTGGCGGGATGGGTATGGCTGATAGTTGCAGAAAAAGTTCATCTTGTACTGGATATAGTTTAAAGCTACAGTGTAAATTGTGTGCAAATTAATACCTTTATGACAATGCAATGAAAATTTTTGTTCGATGACCAGTCATTTAAATGAATTAACTTTTTGGCACCGCGAAAATGTGCAGCATCTGTGTTAAAATGTTTGCTTTCGAAGAGTAATACATTTTTGTGGCTGCTTCATCTATGGAAGAGGCACACTCTTACGAACCATGCACTCAGCAACAGCGCTATATTGTCATGCTGGTAAAACGGGGACAATTATACTTTCTAAGTACAGTTCGTAATTGCTAATGCTGTCACTTCAAAAAATGGTAATATGCTGGAATTACGATCACGATAGTTGATATACAAGCAGTGCTCTTATGCAGAGAAAACAGGTCGCATGAACTTTTTTTTTCTAACAACCGCCCACTTCGGAGGTGTGGCAGATGGGAGGGGCACACTGGCAGTGACGTCACGCTGTTTGCAAACTGAGAGAGGTTTATTGCTCTGTTTTTTTATTTATTTACTTTTACTAATTTGTTAAGGTGTGTGACCTTGTTTTACCTTTGCAGGGTAGATAAATAGTTGGAAGTGCTACAAATATGTTCAGGCATAAAATGGCATAGAGAGTTAATAAAAATAAAAAAAGGTATTAACAAGCGTAAGACATTTTATCAACATAACAAAAATGAGCAACTTGAGCAACCTGAATTGTGAAAAACATTAGCAACAACCAAAAAAAAAAAAAGGGAGGGGAGCACTCTTTCTCCTGCAGTGCATGCTCCAAAGTTGGCATCTGACAAAGGTGCCAGAGTGCGACAGGGCGGGTGTGACGCATTGACAACCAACATTTCCCTGTTTGCTAGAAGATTTGAGAGGTGTGTGAGCTTTTACTCAGGAGTATAATCCATGATCGTGAATTATTGCTCAAGGGCTGGCATCTGTGGGCTGTCCCGTGCGTCTGTGACATTGTGGGAAGGCATGAGGCGATTTTTGTTCCTCAAATTTATTGGAGCGCTGTTCATACGAATAAGACAACCAGCTGATTGTATTGCTGGCACATCTGTTGAGATGCTTGGATCTCTATCGCGTGCCACAAGTACTGCACTGGGTGCATGCAGCAACGCAACTAGAATGTACTACTAGCTTGTTTGAGTGGGTCTAGGGTGGGCTTTGCACTGAGGTGTTCTTTGATGAAATTTTGGTGGCGTCACCGTTGCATTTACCTTGAATGAACAGCCCTGTGCACTTACCGGATGCATGTCTGCGCGGAGGCAGCTCCTTGGGGCTTGGAAAGACGTGTCACTCTGCTACATGGTGCAAAATGGTATTTCCTTTGCCGTGGTTTACTCATCCTTCTGAGCTACCAGAGAAAATATTACCATGTATACGTCGGGGAGACGGCACCGCTGAACAGAAATGATGAACATCCTGCCTGCATCGATAATTCTCGTGAAAGATATGCAGCGTGGCAGAAACAGTGATGTTATTCCCCATCAACCAAGTTGTAAACAATGTGAAGAAAGAACGGCAAAAACAATGTAAAAACGACGGCGCATAGAGAAGACAACGGCATGTCGAGCACACGACAGCGACTCTTCCTGTGAGCTTGGAGTTGCCAATGGGTGCATCTGAGATAGCCAGAGCATCTGTATGAGGCAACTGCAGCACCACCACAATTTCAGCGTTTTTTGCATCAGTCTTGGTGTTTGCCACACCATCTGCTGGACCCACTCCCACATTCTAGTACACTCTAGCAACTTCATTGGCATCAACCTGACGGTGACGGCTCGCTATAACATCATAGACGGTAGATAATAGAGCGGGCCTCAAAAGTTGTAGGAGAGAGCGAGCAATCTTCCATGTGAGGTGGTGGACTCCTTGCAACATACAGTGGAGCAACAGTGCTTGCAGTGCAACATGCATCTGGCTCACATGTTCATGGAGGCATTGTGTGCAGATTGTGGAGGTTTTCTTACATGTGCCAAAAGTGTTGCGGTGGTCCTTTAATCAGAGAAAAGGAGAGAATCCGACTGTAGTTTCAAGTTTGTCTTACTTCTTTTAGTGAAATATGGACGTCTTTCTGTGATAGCAGTGACTCTGGGCAGCTGTTATGAGCGGTACAACGGGTGGGATACACGAAGCGGGACCTTCTATGCTGATACAGTAAAAGAAGTATTTATATTGAACATAAGATAAAGATCAAAACGAGTGCATTAGAAGTGACAAAAACAGCGTGCAAAGTTTGTGGTTAGCATGAAAATCATGCAACGCACACAGTTAACGAAGTTAACAGAACGCAACAGTTCCAGAAGATATCGCCTAGCTAATGTTCGTTGGTATACTTTTCGCTGTGCATGGACATCACTGCATCACATGGCACACGGCTGTGAACTGCAAACTGTGTTTTGCGCACACTGTCAGCTTTCTGCAGTGACATTTGCTAGAAAGGAAGCTCAGGGTCGGACATACTACAGACATGGGGTGAACACTCAGAAGCAGTGTTGTTCTCACACCAGTAGCTAGTAGCAAGCTACTGCTTGGACTGCAAGGTCTGTCCGAACACTCCCGCTATTCCAAGACCCCGCAGGTTTTTCAATCTGCCTTGATGTGGCTCGTTAAAATTATTAGGGGTGTGTGAATATCGAATGGTAGATTTCTATTCGAATATCAAATCGAATCTAGAAAAAAAAAGCAGAATATTGAATCGAATATCAGGAAATTTAACACAAACCTTTATGCTTCCAAATTTTGTGCAAGAAACACGGCGCTGCACCTGCTCAGGAGGCCAATCACATTATGTAACAAGAGACTATATGTATTGCTTTCCAGTTTTCTTCCAGAAAACAGAAGAGAGGGTTTTATATCTCTATGGCAGATGCTTTCTGTGTTACAGTCAGCTCGTTAAGGCCAGTCTGTGCGACAGACAAAAGCAGGGAAGGCGCATTACGTCAGTCAGCACCGACAGTAAAGAGTTCTCAAATCGGGAAGTCCACGGCAAGTTCGCATGGCGTCCCTCCTCCCCCCTCTTCTCCTTTCTTTTTTGTCTGCATCCATCTGAAGTCTGTGTAAATGCATCTTCAGTTGGGGGTCAAGGCATTGTCACATGATATATTTAAGCCTGCCATGTAAATCCAAAGCTAGTCTTGTGACGAGTCGCTCGAAGCTACATGAAATGGTCATCCCGTGCGCTCGCTTTCGTTGGCAAGGTGGTTTGTCGGATTTCTGAGGGTCGTGGAAGCACTGTGCATAGATCTGCGTCGATTCAGTATCCGTAAATTTAGTCGCCTACACCCGACAATGCAGCTCCGATTAGGCCTAATTGGTTAGACAGTGTTGCCAATGGTGTGCCTGCGACGAAAATTCGCCGCTGGCCTATGCAATAACGGGCTGCAAACTGTTATGAAAATCTTGTTGCTAATATGTTCCTACGGTGATCAGTGATCGGTCGCAAGATCACATGTATGGGTTAGACTGACGGCCATTGGAGCGGAGTTTGGGTCCGCAGTCGACCAGCCAGCAACTACCGCGAGCATGCGTGCCAAGTTTGTCTGTGTTCGCATGTGGGTAGAAAGCTCCGAACTGCGCGAATCTGCGTGGATGAACTCTGACTTGCGTATTCGATGTGATCAGTGCGACTTCCGGTGGCTGATTGGCCCGATCTTCACACATGCTTCTGTGCTTTCCGCGTACTAGCCGCTCTATTTGTGTAGCGTTATTCACTTCGATCGATCCAGTCGACCTGGTGCCGAACGTTGTACTTATAAAGATCGCACACCATGGAAACGCTGCGCATGTTGAGTCACCGACCACAGCTGGGTCATTCATAGAAGGTACTGATATTCGAAAGATAGAATATTCGAGAAATAAAATATATTCGATCGATATAAATTCGCACACCCCTAAAGATTATTACAATTGGCACAATACGAAATGACCTGAAAATAAATGTGTTTTGCTGAAAACTGTTTACAAAGGAAAGTGTAACTTTCCTCCTTTAAGAGTGTTCCACTTCTTTAGGCCTGTCTTAAACTACATCTTCTACTTCTAAGTTATGTTCTACATGCTGGCAGAACGGAGGCCCTGTAACGTTTAAATTTACATATTCATGCACTTTGAGTGGCACATCTATATGCATCTTCCTGTATCCTGGGGGTAGCTGTAATAGTAGCATGTCAGAGAAAGGCTAGGTTGATTTTCTGTCATTAAACAATAACTTTCTCCACCTGTTGCCCATAATCTCGGCTGTGCAGACGCTGAACCTGGACGATGAGCTGTGCCTGTGTGACTGTCCTGGCCTGGTGTTCCCCAACTTTGTGAGCAACAAGGCTGAGATGATCGTGCACGGAATCCTGCCGATTGACCAGATGACAGACCACGTGCCCCCCGTCAACCTTATATCCTTCATCCTATTGTGTTGTTGTCTCTGCCAGCTCAGCACCCCGGAATATTTTGTCCAATTTGCTCGAGAACTGGGTGGACAGGAAATGATGTATGTGCAGTTGCAAGTGGAACAAGGTTTAGGCATTCAAAACACTACTGTTAATGCCGTAGCTGCATGTCCTAGGCTTCCTACAAAAGAAAATAAGAAGGCATAATAACTGGGAAACCGTAACAGCCAGGAAGCCAAGAGTTAATGGTCTTTATGGCAGGACCACCTAAATGTGCTGTCATTATCATCATCATTATTAGCTTATTTTTATGTCCACTGTAGGATGAAGGCTTCTCCCAGCGATCTGCAATTACCCCTGTCTTACGCTAGCTGTTTCCAAGTTGTGCCTGATAATTTCTCAACTTCATCATGCCACCTAATTCTCTGCTGTCCTCGACTGCACTTCTCTTCTCTTTGCAACAATTCTGTAACTCTAATAGAACACCGGTTATCTGCTCTATACGTTACATGGCCTGCCCAGCTCCATTTTTTTCTATTAGTATAGACTAGAATATCGGCTACCCCGTTTGCTGTCTAATCCACACTGGTGTCTTCCTGTCTCTTAAGGTTATGCGTAAAATCTTTCATTCAATCACTTGTTGCGCTGTAATTCTTCTTAGTCCTCTTTACTAACCTCCAAGTTTGAAAATATGCTGCTCCATAACTAACATTTTTCTGTTCCGAAAATTGCTCCAAAATGTGTTTCAGCATTCCCACCCCTGCAATAAGAAACCTGCACGCATTGTTTAAAAACAGCTCAGCATTGTTGGCACCAATGCTGCTGCTGCTTCTTTGCAGATGTTTTGATAAGTGAGTGCAGAGTGGCTAAAAGGGCATAATTTGGGAATGCATGTTCCTATCTTTAAAATTAACTTGCAGAATGACTACACATCTCTCAGTTGTGTTTAACATCTGTGACTACAGCACCTAGCAGAACGCATACTCCATTTATTCGCTTCTAACTCGCACTTTTTTTACAAAAATGCTTGCTGGAAAATGACATACATGTTAGAATCGACTATGAAACCAAAATAATAGTGTACAAGATAAGGTAGGCAGCATTCAAAATAGCTGTAATTCAATCGATTGCACATGTCAGCATTTTTATGAGCTACGGTAGCTGCAACATGGTTTGTGCCCGCTCTGCAAGTTTGTTAGGCTGTCATCATGTGCAAGGGGTTTAACAAAAGCAGTACCTAGCCATGAAATTTGGGTGTGCGTCTCAATTGAGGGCATTTAGAATCGAGTAAATACAGCAGAACACATTTTAGTGAGGTTCATGCACTTGGAAAGGTGAACTATAGTTGTCCTTTAATCAAGGTAGATCAACCTGGGCAGTCCCTTGAAAGTGTTCGACGCAACTATAAAGGCTTCTCCATGCCTCTGAGTTGACCCTTGACTGCTTATTCACGTGGCTAGCCTGATCCCGAGGCACGTGTTGGAGTCCACCTACAGCATTTGCCTGCCAGCACCCCACGAGACCGAAGACCCGGACAGGGCACCCATTTCGGAGGAACTGCTCAATGCCTATGGATGTGAGCTCACATTGATCAGTACATAAACTAGCATACCTGTCAACTTTTACGATTTTGACGTAAAATGCCTGATTTCAAGAACTCGCTTATGATTGGCGTATAGACACTAGTAATTTAATGGTTTTTCATTTGCATCTTTTTTCGGGCAAAACTGATCTCAACAGAATGCAAATATAGTTGTCGAGCAATTTTTGAGAGCCCAACTTCTCAGACTGGCTTGATTGTTCGGACCTACCGGCAGCAGCGTCACCACTAAAATGGCTGGGGAAATTTTGGCTTCCATGAAATGGATATTTCACGAACAAACATGTATAGAGCAGCAAGTAAATATAGAGCAGCATCCCTACAGAACAAAGACAGCAAATTTTTTTTCAATAAACTGAGTACATTTGATTAATAAAACAATTCCTACTATTTCGCACAAAATGTATTATTTCTTGGTTTTAGCGGTAGTATATTTTATGTTTTAAGGGTGACAAGTCTGAACTAGTATAATCAGCATAACAAGTAACATGGGCTCAAATATTAGACTTATGTTTTCTTGAAGGATGCTGGTGAACTAGCCTTGGTCTCAATGTGTAACAGTGGTGCAAAGGAAGGCACTGCATTAAGCACTTACTGCAGGAGGCCTAACACCCACTTTGAGGCCAAAGTTGCCATAGTAATGGGAAGTACTAACACTTTGTAACCATCCAGTTGTAGTAATACATGTTTTTTCGGGCACTGGATGGGACATTTGATGGTGCGAATCTTAGCATGCATTTCAATGCCTTCACATGGGAGCCATACTTTTTGCATGTTGATATTCTGGGCAGGAGAAGCAACAAAACAGCATAGATAGCCATCACTGTCACGTCATCAGTGACAGCGAACAGTGTTTAGCGTGTGCAAAAATTGCACTTTGCTGTTTCTTGCAGCAATAAATCAATTGGTAGTTGGCACCTTGTGTGTGTGTCTTTCCTTTTGTGTGTCCCATCTGGCGCCCAAAAACCAGGTTTAGTAAACTCCACCAACATGCCCAAGAAGAAGTTCTATTATGCATGAACACACTAATTTAGAGCACTTAGCAGCTGACCACATTTGCATCACCAAACAATGCTTTCAGACGGTATCGAAATGACGTGACAATGAAGCAGTTACCGAATAAAAGGAAAACTTTATTTCATGAACTTTTGCTCTCCAGGAAAATGACTAAATTGGCTGCAAAAATCGTGACGAACACAGTCGCTGTTGGCAAGTTAAGACTGAAGTGATTCTCAGTCGGCTGCTATTTATATGTCATCTATAGATTTCATGATGACCCTCATCTAGCACAATGAATGCTTGTGAAGCTGAAATCCTTGTGTTGAAGACGCACTTAGGGCAATAACAGTCCAGGTTCAAGAACACACTGGTCACATTGTTGTGAGCAGTTAATGCAAGAACTTGTGCTTTTTGAACATAAAACGATAAAATGTTGTGTCAGCGTCAGTAGCAAAACAAAGTGAAGCGAACATATCAAGTGGCATAATAGTACTAAGTAGCCAAATCATGTATGTGTGTTGACGTATGTTCTTGGGTTTAAATGATTATCTTAAGTATAACAGAAATCGTTTTAGAGACATTTAGAATGATCTAATTCTAATTGGTTTGGTCCCGTCAAAACCCCCATAGAAATAATGTAATAATAACCTCGATTATATGATGCAATTTTACGCCGACCCGCTTTGTACAATGCCTCTCTGGTACTGTCCGATAAAAAAAAAAGTTCTAAGCAGATGCATTCTGGCACGTAAGCACACTGCAGCCAGCGGCTGATAACGCACCGCAATACCATATTTACATGAATTTAACGCGAGGGGTGACTTTCCAGCCACGTGAAATAAAGAAAATAAAACCGCTAATGTCATGCGAGATGAACGGAAAACGAAATGGTACCTTTATTCAATGAATCGTAATTCAGAATCGTTCTCTTCACTCATCATGGTTGTCTGAAGAGGAGACGGAGCTTTCCTTGGGCGGTCTTCTCGGGTGATCACTTTCAAGATAGTTTCACTTTTGCGAAGTTTCGTGTGACTCGGCGCTAAAAGTGTCCCCGACAAGTCTTTCTGGTGCTGTCCTAAGCCCACTATCAGCGCCGAGAGAGCTGTTGGAAGCATACTTCGAGGGGTTCGGTGCCGGGACGAGCAGAGTCTCGCGACAGCGAAACTATCTCCAAAAGTGATCACCCGAGAATCGCCATCTTCTGTGCTGTCGAGCTTGTTTGAGATTTAAATACTTCTTAAAGGACCGCACAATCATATCATTCAGGGTCAGTACCAGGCCACCTCAAGTTACACAGAGCCTTCCCGACTGGACTCGCATTTAAAGTGGGCCTGCCGGTGGTCCCGCCATCCACAAATCGTCAACTCATTGACGTCGAGACATCTAGCCGTGGCGGACATTCCCAGCTCTTCGGCCATCAAAATTGCTTCGTCTCTCGAAGCGACTGTCATACCAAATGCGCTGCGTCGCGAATGAACAGCATCAAACCGCAAAAGGCTGTAGGGCTTTGCAGCATCGTAATCATTCAAAAGCACAGTGAAAACAGCGTCGATTCCAACCAAAAACAAGTTCCGACTTCGGTCGACTTGTCTATAGATTGGATTGAGACATAAAGTTACAAGTTGCCAACATGCCAAAAAATCATGGGATTTAGAATACTTCTTTTAAAATAGTCAATTTTGTTGTTATTCGAATGTAATGTGAGGGTCTCGTTCAAGCAACGAAAATCATTAAAAAGAAAGTTAAGAAAAACTTGTGTTACAATCAAATAAATATGCAAATTTTTAAATAATTTAATATACCTTCCTTAGAAGCTGTGCAGGTTCGTGCCGCGGGCTTATTCAGGCAGTCTGTACCCATTTTTATGGGAAAGACTGAGCGTCACTGCCTATATTCTTAATTTTTCGTTTATACGACGCCCGGATTATACGACGGCTTTGCGTGGTCCCCTCAAGGTCGTACAATCGGGGCTCCACTGTACGAGGTTGAGCTGCTTGCAATTTTGGTTATTAGCTGCTGTAGGCCATGAAAGAAGCGCTAATCAGCCTAATGAATAATAATGCATGAACTTGTTATAACAAAACATAAGTTTTGTATTTTGTCATAGCTGTTATTTTAACATAGGTGTTGAAACAACGCAATCTTTCAGTATTTCCACGGTCATACCAATGGACTTAAGACATCCACATTGTCTTGTGCAATCCCTGCCACGGCGGCCGCATTTCGATGGGGGCGAAATGCGAAAACACCCGTGTACTTAGATTTAAGTGCACATAAAGAACCCCAGGTGGTCCAAATTTCCAGAGTTCCCCACTGCGGCATGCCTCATGATCAGATCGTGGTTTTGGCACGTAAAACCCCATAATTTAATTAAATTGTTTTGTGCCATAGTATTATGCAATAACCTTCCTCAAGATTTAGCAAACGTACAAGACGCCATAATCTTCAGGGAACTGCTGGATACTCGGTTTCACTAGCATGATAAATGTATTCTTTGCTAGGTGTTGCTGTTTTTATGTAGATTCAGCAGCTGCGTCTTCCTTGAAAGTGTATTTTTCATTTTCTGTTTACATTTTTATGTATTTCCTTAGAAACCGTAACTGTCTTGCTTTTCTTCTTTCTACTGTATGTAATTCTTTCTGCTGCTTGTAAAAACCAAAAAGTATAACTCTTACATCACACTATGTTCCAATGTCGGAAACTGTGAGGTATTTACCTGGACCTGAATGAATGAGTGTGTGTCTAAACTTTTCCTTGGCTCTCGGTCAACTTCATGTATTTTTCACCTCTTATCTCGAAATGCGCTCTGGATATTTCTTTCCCCGGATATTTCGAAATCCCATCTGCCACAATGCAAGGAAGAAGTGGCTACTTAAAGGTTTCAATACTGTAGCTGCGATATCGCCAAAAAGTGACAGTACCACGAGTTTGTAGCAAATTCCGCTTGATTTTATGCCACTCTTATCATCGCCGTTCACGGTCAGCTGCGATCTTATTGATAATGCACGGTTTTAGTTGAGCGCCACTTACATTCCGCTATGCTAAGATTTCATGTGCGGAGACACGGTGGTTGTGTGGAAATTGCAGTGTCTGCATGACATGACGACCTGCACAATACCGGAAACCCAATGACTGATGCGGGAGAAGTCTTGTGTGCTCGCGCCCAAGCAAATCTGAAAGCTGCGTGCGTGAACAAACATGCAACAGCATTTGCTTGATTCTGTGTGAGGATCACTGTTGCCCATAGACAGCCTGTGTGTCAAGTGCTGAGTCGCGCAATATGTCACAAAAGTGATCTATTGAAAATACCACTCCTAGTATATTGAGCTGTTGCGAGAAATTTAGCGGCTACTGGCAGCTATTTCGAAATGCTGTATGTGGTCTATGCACGACCAGGGGCTTACATTTCCACTAATTCTCTTATTTCGAAACTCCAGCTATCTCGAAATGCTTCCTAGATTCTACACCTTCAAGTTAAAGTGGTTTTACTGTAATTTTAACAGCTGCTTAACTGATTTGTTTGCAGACATGCGAGGATTCATGACACAGAGTGGGCTACCAGATAACCCTCGTGCATCGCGCTACATTCTGAAAGACTTTGTCAACGGGAAGCTGCTCTACTGTGTGGCACCACCTGGTGTTGACCAGAAGGAGTACCACACGTTCCCACTACCCCCGAGCAAAACACGTCGGCCTCTGCTCACTTTTGACCAGCCACCACAGATGCGGCGGGCACAGGTACGATGTATTTAAGTACTAGGTACCTGCTTTGTGTGTGTTAATGTAACACATTTAAAAAGCTTTTCCCGATCTGGGCAAAGCACCGCACATTATAATGGAACCATGTTTTTGAATAGAGGATATTACGTGATACAATTAAACCTGCTTAAAACGAACCTCCATATAACGAATTCCTGGATATAACGAAGTTTTTCTATTCCCCGCCATTACTCCATAGAAGCACATGTATTTGAGACCTCTACATAACGAAGTGGCAGCGGGAGACCCCCTCGATATAACGAATTTTCCCCTCCGACCACCTAGAGATTTCGCCCCAGATTTTGTCATTTTTGCGTGAGCAGCAACTGGAAACACCTTCTCCGCCACGACGGAATGCGAAGCGAGCACACGTGTGCAAGGCGGCCCTGCATCCCTTGACCCGGCGATCTTGCCACCGCGGGCGTGACCTTACCCCCTCCCTTCATTCAAATGTGATCCTGGCGCTTGCTGCAGCTGGCCTAGCCCGCCAAGCCGGCACTCTCTCCTTTTCCAGTTGATGTTGCCGACGCACTGGTACACGCTGTGACACATCAGACTCGATGAGCACGGACACGCGCTGTCAAGCGCTGGCGGTGTGTGGAAGCTCCGCTGGAGAAGTGAGCGAAGTGACCTTCGTGCTGTTGTCTATCGCTTCAACGCACACTGAGCGCCGAGAACACACAGCACACGCAAAGCTACGAGCCGCCGATGCACCTACACTGCTAGACTCTGCCCCAACGCAGATCGCTTTCAAGATACGGCCTGCGCGACTGCGCGCCACTGCGCAGTACGCAGTTGATGCCAGAGAACACAACGCCGCCCCGCTATCCCTCCCCCCTCGCTCCCTCGCCTGTGCCTCGAGCGCAACAGAAAAAGGTGCGCTTCCTCCCTGCTTTTCTTGCATGCACGTGATTTAGACGCGGTCGTCGGCTCCCCTCGCACGTTTTCACTCGCACATACAGCATACGGCGCGCGGCGACTGCGTTATCACCCTTGGACTTTATACTGAATATCTATGAGCCAAAACCAATTTTAGGGCCATAACGCGTCATAGACACGATCTTTATATAGCAAATACGGATCTCAAGGGCCATACTTTTGCTGGTGGAAACCGAAAATACGTCATAGTTGTCACCCTCAGCACTTTGGGCGGCCAATGCCATCGTCAAGCCACCAAGCTAAGCGACATGAAAAGTCAAAATGGCCGCTCGGGCCGGCGCGGGGTGGCAGTTCGCAACGTATGATGCGGGAACGGTCCCATAGTTGCGACGCAACAGCGGGGTTACCAATGCATCGGGTTCTATGGGAGCTGTGCCGGGACCGGCCGAAAACGACGTAACAGCTGGGAAAACGCAGCCCCCGGGAACGTAACAGCGGGGTTCTACTGTAACACTATACAACGCTACGACGCCATCGTGATGCTCGCCCTTCGTTTGCGATGCCTCACGCTTGTGCGAAACGACACGCGTCCACGTATCCGGTACCTGGTGTGACATTCCAAGGATGAGTGCTTCTACGAAAACGGAAAACCGGTGCACGTTACAATTGAGGGAGCGTTAGAATTGAGTAAATATGGTAAGCGTTTTTTTTTTTCGAATTTTCGTGCCGAACCTGCATATAACAAAATCCTCTTTATAACGAAGTTTTTCGGGAATTTGTCAATTTCGTTATATCCAGGTTTAACTGTATATCATGAAAAACGCTGGCAATGGGTAGTGAATGCTTCATCTGCCTCTTGCTTCGATGTGTCTCAGATGCTTGAAATTACGCAACCTCCAGCAATAAATGCGCGAAAAGACAGCGCCACAATGCCACGCCATCCCAGCTCACCCAGTTTTTGCACACATGGCAGATTACCTCTAAAACAGGGCACGCGGGCTGCACTTGTCGACAACCTGACAGCCGTGCACAGCCGCACCCACAGCTGCTCTAGAAAAGGAGACGCGTGCCGACCTGCCTCCTGCTCCTCCCCCTCTCCCCTCCTTTTCCCCCTCACGTATGCTTGATCGCATTATCGTGAGCTCCCTCTTCCTTTTCCCCTTGCTTGCATAGAAAGATGGCACGCATCAAACCACCATCCTTCTTGGCTTACCCTCGCATGCTATCTCGCACCTAAAGCATGCACTGTACGGGGGCCCGGTAGGATGTTATTCCAATTGGACTTTATGTGGAACATGACGCTGCTCTATTTCGGCGGTTGTTCTCGGTGGCATGTCGCTCGATTTGAGGCATATGTTCGCAAGCAGCCACATGTAATTCAACCATTTGACCATCGGCGTCTGTGGAATTTTCCATTTATTGTCTCTGTATTCCTTCGTGGTGGCAGTGAAATTTCGTTGTATTGAACTCATGTATAAAGGTTCAAAGTACATGGTGTTCTATCGACAAGAAGTTACAAAAGTTAAAACACTTCATTATATAGAAAATTTCATTAAAATGAAGTTCATTATCATCATGATCTGCTCAGTGGCTATGGTGTTGGGCTGCTGAGCATGAGGTCGCGAGATCATATCCCGGCCACGGCGGCCGCATTTCGATGGGGTGGAAATTCGAAAACACCCGTGTACTCAGATTTAGGTGCACGTTCAGGGGATTTTTAACGTGCCCCCAATGCATGAGACATGGGCGTTATTTCATTTTCCCCCATTGAAATGTGGCCACGGCGGCCTATTTTTATGTCCACTACAGGGCAAAGGCCTCTCCCAGTGACCTCCAATTGCCCCTGTCTTGCACTAGCCGATTCCAACTTGCACCTGGAAATTTCCTTATTTCGTCACCCCGCCTAGTTCTCTGCCTTCCTTGACTGCACTTCTCTTCTGTTGGCACCGTTTCTGTAACTCTAATGATCCATCGGTTATCTGCGCCACGCATTACGTGGCCTGCCCAGCTCCATTTCAAAGCGGAGCTCTTAGGCAGCCATTTATGCGGCGAGAGTTGGCATTTCTGGTGTAACCGAGCGAACGAGCACAGCAAAAGATGAGAATGAATGCGGCGCGCAGCTGGCGATTAAAAAAGTGGCAGTTACAGCATTTGTGACCCTTGTCTGCTTAGAAACAATTATTAGGTGCACTTTTGTTATGGCACCTGCTTTTTTACCTTGTGCTCACTCCTGAAATAGCCCTCTAGGGCTGCAGTATGTATGAATAAAAATGAAATAGAATGAATAGAATAAGTAATGACATGGAGAGTAGCAGAGAAAAAAGTGCTAAACTCGAAGTCAGAGATGCAGAAATAACATACTAGGTAGGCACAATGGCAAGGAAGTTGGCCATGAAACTATACACAGTAGACTTCTGTTAAATCGACTCCGGTTAATTAGATTTTTGGGTTAATTCAATCCCGACCGAAAGTCCTGCCTGGAGCCCATGTATTTCTTTGGCCCAAGCTTTTGTTATTCCGATCCAAAAATCTGCCTTCGCCGCACATGCCTGACCCCTATAGGTACCCTTTTAGTGGCAGCGCTTGTCTTTGCAAAGCTTAGGGGACAGTGAACGTGTTGGAACACATGTCATCTCCCGTTTAAAACACTTGTTTTTGGACTGCCTAGGAAGATTTTCTAGCAATAACTATAGCCCACAATGTCCGATTACGGTATTCACATAACTGTAACGCGGGCCTTTCTTTTTTTTAAATGAAATTTGGGCTGCGCGGTGCAATCGCGTACAAAACCAAAATCGCCTTTGCAGCGTTCGTATGCTTTATCGCATAACGGAGATGTGTTGCGGCAAAGCTGACATCAAAAATTTGGGCGGTGGAGCCAGCTATAGAAAACCAGTCGCCGTTGTGAAACACATATTAGACCTTTGCCCATTTTCTTGCTAAAAAAAGTCTGATGCGTGTTAGATTATTGCTTTGTTTGGAGCTTTAACGCAATTTCTACGTTAGTTAGTGGACACTTAGAAAGCGGGTGCATATTTGATTCGGGCACGCGTTAGGATTGGGAAAATACTGCCAAATGAATCAGTTGTGTTATGGCGTTTTTTCTGGAGCTTGTTTAATTTGACCCGCCGGATAATTCATTCAGTTTTGTCAGTCCCTTCAGGCTCGAATTAGCGGAAATCGACTGTATATCTAACGATCACAAACGGAATTGGAAGGGAAAGGGTTTGTGATAATTCAAAGGGCAGCGCATTACGTTTAGCAGATAAGTGCAGCTTGAGAATCTAAAGCCATAGAAAGAAATTTTGCTGATGTCAATTATTTGGGCGTAGTCTTTGGAAATGGCTCAGGAACCATTGACTGTTACGTAGTATTCTGTTGGTCGCTTTTGAATGCTCTGCAACGTTCTCAAAAGTGACAGGTGTGTTTCGGTGGTCAGAATTGAACACTGCAACTAAGTGCGGGTGGTACTGTCTGAATGCTCCTGGTAACCGGTCAGACCCAGTGACTGCAGCGAGGCATCACCGACTGTTTGTTGTAGCAATGTTCTGCCAGCCATGATGTTTCCCTCTGGTGCTGTGAGCCATTTCTGTCCTGCAAATGCAGCAAGATTTTAATGTATCATGTTGAAACGAAGGCAGCTGCTGACAACAGGGGAACTGTCTGTGCTGCTGCTGCTGTGCCTCAGAGTTGATGATGAGTAGTGTTTAACTTTGCAAACTTTCACATTTGTGCTAGCCAGTTTGTCAAGGGACTTTCATTGCTTGACCAACGAAACCACAGATCTTAAACACAAATCACACTTCTTGAGGGTCAATAACAAACAACGTGGAGAGCTAATGTCACAGTTGGAAACACAATGCAGTAAAGACGCTTAACGTTGTACTGGTAGATATTACTGAAGTACTGAAGGAACTGAAGTCATAGAAACTCTACCACACTCTGCTGGCATGTTAACGGATGGGATTGAGCAAGTACTATAAAAGTTGGCAAGCACTTATAAGATATGCTAGTTTGTTACTAAAGTTGGTTTTGAAATGCTGCACCTGGCATTGTTGACACTGTCACGACACTGTGCAAAGTTTGTTGACATCATGTTGCAATAAGGCTGGCTACGATGACGATGACGATTATCAAAAAAAGATTATTGTTGCGTGCATTTCTTCTGGCTGTGCTTTTTTATGGCAGCCGCAGTGATTGCAGGAACAGAGCGAGCCAATGTATCACGACATCACCCAACTCTTGTGTAGCAAAACCAAAAGTGGTTCGTAGAAATAAACACATTGAATAGAAAGTATTTAGAGCACTCTGATGCTTGCTCATCAAGTGTAAGAGTGGGGTTGAAGATTAATATGCAGAAGACAAAGATAATGTTCAATAGCCTGGCTAGGGAAAAAGAATTCAGGATCGCCAGTCAGCCTCTAGAGTCCTTAAAGGAGTATGTTTATCTAGGTCAATTACTCGCAGGGGACACTTATCATAAGAAAGAAATTTACAAAAGAGTAAAATTGGGTTGTAGTGCATACGGTAGGCATTGCCAAATCCTGACTGGGAGCTTACCTCTGTCGTTGAAAAGAAAAGTGTACAATCATTGCATTCTACCGGTGCTAACATATGGGGCAGAAACTTGGAGGTTAACAAAGAAGCTCGAGAACAAGTTAAAGACCGCACAAAGAGCGATGGAACGAAAAATCTTAGGAGTAACGTTAAGAGACAGGAAGAGAGCGGTGTGGATCAGAGAGCAAACGGGGATAGCTGATATTCTAGTTGACATCAAGAGGAAAAAATAGAGCTGGGCAGGCCATGTAATGCGTAGGATGGATAAACGGTGGACCATTAGAGTTACAGAATAAATACCAAGAGAAGGGAAGCACAGTTGAGGACGGCAGAAAACCAGGTGGGGTGATGAAGTTGGGAAATTTGCAGGCGCAAGTTGGAATATGCTAGTGCAAGACAGGGGTAATTGGAGATCACAGGGAGAGGCCTTTGTACTGCAGTGGATATAAATTATAGGCTGATGATGATGATGCTTGCTAGTATTATTTCTACGGTTTAGAAGGCTAAATGTCATGCCTATTGCCAAATTAGTATGTTTATATCACAATCTGGATGGCTTTCACACAGACATGACCAATTTTTTCTGCTCTCTCCGTTTACTGTTATTTGCAGAACCGCAAGACAACTAGCAGGGACATTGACAGGAACTTCTTTCAGAAGGTGAGAGCTTGACATTGTTACTTTCTGTGGAAAATGTTTCCCCTTCATGTGCTGAGACTTCTCCACTTTCTTTAAGTCTGTTTCAGATACAGTAAGGTCTTCTAGGGTGCAGTGCTTACTGCCTTGTAATGTGGACATGAACACAATAGACTGCTTGTAACACCCACTGCAATGGCTTTGTGGGTATGGCATTGCTGCCGCTGAACAAAATGGTCATGGGCATAGGTCGACAAAATGCACTGTTTAACTGTATGGAATGCGCATCTTTTTTCTGAGAAAATGGGTCCGAAAATTGTCTGCACGATACAAAACCAAAACCACGTTTGCGGCCTACTGTCAGCGGCTCTTGTTCTCGATGCCGCCAAGCATTCTGTGCTCCATCTGGGCCACACAGAGGCAAACATCCTGGAAACCAGGCACAGTCGGCTTCTGACTATACAGTCGAGCCCACTACTTGTAACGAACCTGAGCGTCACGCGGCGTCCGTTCGTTATATCCCGAAGTTCGTATTAAGGGACCCCAGCAAAAAAAAAAAAATTGCTAGTCAAAACACAAAATTTATTTATTTGCAAAAAGGTGGGTGATGTTTGTCTGTTTCTGCAATGCCAATCCAGTGAGGGCAGTCTCCAGTTTATTTAAAGAAGAAGCATACTCTTCACCGAGGCTCTTGGTATAGACAAGTTTTCTGAGGCCCTCTATGTACAGTATAGACCACTTATAACGTAACCGCTTATAGTGCAGGACCGGATATAGTACGGTCTTTTCAGACTCCCGTTAATTTTCCCATAGCACTCCATGTATACACATATCGCTTATAGTGCTGTTGCGGAAAACGAAATACCGGTTACAGTGTGGCTGCCTGGGAGTACGGAAGTCAGCGGAGACGGCGAACGCTCCCCTCAAACGGGCGCCCCAAGGAGTGCTCGAGGAAGAAAGAGAGACGAAGTGGAGGAGAAGGGCACGTGGTGCGAACGAACAGCCAGTGAGGCTGAAACCAGAATCTTGAGTGCGAGTCGTGAATATATCAATATCACGGCGCGCATAGCGAGCGAGGGCCACGAAACTGCCAAGGCCGGCCAACGCTCGCTTCACGATAACGGCAGTAAACGAAACTTCAGGGAGCGGGCGGCGCCGGCATGGCACGGGGAAGAGCGCACGCAGAGACCGTCGAATGTGAGGGAGGAGGGTGGCAGGGAAGCGGATTTCGTCTCGGCAACTCCGCCGCTTCGGTGGCTCCCCTCGCGCTCCCTCGTACCTCCCTCACTTTCGACTGTCACCGTGCGTGCCCGCCGCCGTGCAGGCGCCGCCGCTACAGCCGGCCCGGCGCCAGCTCCCCGAAATTTCGTTTTCTGCCATTATCGGGAGGTGGACTTTTGGCCGGACTGGGACAGCACCGCTGCTTCCCTCTGCGCCGTAGCCGCAGTGTGCAAGGTCAACACGTGACTAGAAAGTAGAGGAAGCATAAAAAAGAAAGAAGGGTTCACTGCCATTTTCTATGCGTGGCTACGGTAGCGTGGCCGAGACGTCAGCACGTAGTCTACATGCATGTTCCGGCGCAACGCAGAATCGGCGACCTTGCCATTTGAGAGAGAGTGAAATTTCCACCGCATTTTTTTTTTTCTTTTTTTTGTTCACGCGCGACATTGAGGGGTCTCTCCTAAGCTTTTACTCTATGGCGGTGCCGGCGCAATGCCGGTCGGAGGCGCCGCCGCGTGATTTGGTTCGAATTAACGAGATGTGACTGTAAATTGAATGCAAACGTTCTAGCCGCATTCCTCGACTGTCGCATACGCATGGCGGCTCGGTGCACATGTTTTACATATGTGCGGGCCTTGAAAATTGCTGCTTTGGTTATAGTGCGGTACCGCTTATAGTGCGGATATTCGCGACTCCGGCGACTTACGTTATAAGCGGTCTACACTGTACCACATTGCTACAGGCGCGCTTATGGGTGCTGGTTCCGAAGTTTCATCGTCATTTGATTCCTCCGTGTCGCTCTCCGCTTACACTTTACAAACGATGCCCTTGTTGGTGCATGGTTTCCGCGATTTCAACGTCTTCAGCAGCAGAAATAAAATCATCCCAGCAAATGTCATGGTCCCCCATGTCCATGAAGTTTTGAGGAAGAGAAAAAATATTAAGGAGATGTTGCACAAATGCTAGGATAATAAGCAAGTATAGCATACTTCATTAAATCAAGCAGGCTAGGTGACTATTTGTCACTGCCCTGTTTCAAAGGGTATGCCAATAAATCATTGTCGTTAGCGGAAAAGTGCGATAATTAGCCGCTACTTGTGCGAAGCTATGCGTGGTGGCACGGAGGAAAGAAAAAACCGAGGAGAGGCCCTGACGTCCCTCTTTGTGAAGCCTCCGTGATGCCAGAAGTCGGCTTTACTCCGCCTTCTTGTCGTGGCAGATTCTCCTCACTTGTTTACATCACTGGCCTTCGGCGCACAACCACACTGGGCAGCGTGGACGCGCATGCCGTAGCGATCGAGCAACGGATCTATTTGGGATGTACCGTTGCAATACTGTTGCTGAAGTCATGTCGTCCAAGTATTCTGCCTAGCAACTCCACAAACTTGACCATGAGGCCGTTCCGAAAATTCCCGCTGCCTTTGCTGGCATTTGTGAAAATAAATATGCACATTCTCACTGCACTGTAAAGACAAGCATGCACACGTGTTGACCGGCAGCTCATTTGACATTCATCACGACATATTTGCCTATGGCTAGACCTATCTGCAGTTTACGAGCACAAACACATATGCTGGTCGTGGCTTGAGTAACCGTTTTAACTTATTGAACAAGTTTGGAGCGGCCACACACGGAGATGCGACGAGTCACTGCGCGCTGACGAGGTGGCCAGCAGAAGAGAATGTCATTACGCATTTAGGTATACTCACTGCAGCCTGACGTGTATCCTTCCCACGTGTAAGTGAAGCTTCATGGAACCGAAGTTCTGTGTTAGCCGCTGCGACATGCCGAACAGTTAGTGCGTATGCATGCAGCTAGCGCGTTGACCTGGCCTAGGTGCAACCTTCAAGTTGTTTGACGTGCGTGCAGGCACACATTCTTCTATCAGGCAGGAACACCGCACAACTGTCACTGACCTGCAGGGCGTTCATCGTACAGATTCTGAGGCCTAGTGGTTTCAATCTGTGATGGCATGTTACAGTATAGACCACTTATAACGTAGCCGTTTATAGTGCAGGACTGGATATAGTACATTCTTCTCAGACTCCCATTAATTTTCCCATAGCACTTCATGTATATGCATACCGCTTACAGTGCAGCCGCATGAGACGAAATACCGGTTATAATGCGGCTTTCGTGGGAAAATCTCGCCGACAAGGGCGGTAGTGAGCACGCTTCTCAACGAGGTGCGCCCACCGATGGGAGAGACCAACGAGGACGATGCGGAGGAGGAGCATGAGACGTGGAGCATGAGTCCAAGGGCGATAAAATCGTCGCGGCGCGCTGTATGTGCAAGTGAAACCGCGCCCCCCAAAAGCGTGCGGGGGACCCGCGCCTTAACAGAGAGCGAACACACAGCGGAGAGCAAACGTGACTTCCACCGTGCGAAAGGCCGTTGGGGTATGGGGGGGAGGGGGGCGACGCTGTGCTGCGGCACCAAATGCGTATCTTGCAATCGGGCACAAGGGGAACTGGCGACGCAATCTCCCACGCGAAAGGAGCAAAGCGGGAAGGCAGTATGGGAGGGAGGGAGGGTGGCTTCTACTCTGCCAACAAATGCATTCGCGCCTGTGCCGGCTGTCGGTGTTGTCGCGCGCACCGTATCTCGTAAGCGATCTCCACACAGCACTGACCTTTGCATGCGCTGTGCTTACGCCACTCAGTTTCCGTTGAAGCGATAGACCGCACTAACCTTCGCTCGCTGCAGCGGCCGCGCTTCCCCACGCCCGCGTTTCGACAGTGGTTGTCTGCGGTCATCGAGTCTATTCTTGTTTGCTTGTGCGCATTGACACCACGCTTGTTAATTCAGTTAGTAAGCGAATGTGTCAAGTTTATGCAGCCGATAAAACTACTATCCCTACTCCTTATAGCTCTCTACTAATTTGCTATCGCAATTGATGCTTCGCATTTCGGGCGTAACTGAGACATAAAAAAAAATTATTACTTTGTCTGCTTTATGCGAAGATCGTGGGTACTTGGACATTAACCTTTCAACGTTCATAAATTTAACTGGATGCAAAACTCCCAGTCGCATGCTTCGATTCTCAGATACTCGCGGCTGCTTGGTCTACATGTTTTGCATATGTGCAGGGCTTGAAAATCGTTGTTTTGGTTATAGTGCCGTACCGCTTATAGTGCAGATATTCATGACTCCGGCGACTTACGTTATAAGCGGTCTACACTGTAGTATTCTATATTTCTTTCAGTCCCACCTGGGAGCAAGAACAGGTGGGAGAGCACGAGCTAGCTAACACAGCGGCACATAATGACACCAATGCATTTGATCATGTGCTTAACACTTTCCTGCCCGCGGGAAAAGTAGCAGTTTTTGGTTAGTCTAGTAAATACTTTCTTTCCTGTCACAGAGCATGCTTGATACTGAAGTGTATACAGTAAAAGCTCGTTAATTCGAATTTCACGGGGACACTTAACAAGTTCGAATTAACCGAAATTCAAAAAACGAAAGTGATTAAGAAAAGGCCACATCTGATGTCAAAAAAAAAAAAGGTAGAGCACCTCTGGGTACATTTATTTGCAAAAAAAGTCCGTAATGGTTTTTTGCTTTTTGCCTCTGAAAGCGATTACTGCCACTTTATCTTCCAGAGCTCGAATGAGCCGGAAAGCATCGTTTTCGCCTTCTTAGAAACTGAAGAAAAGCCGGGTGTGATTCAGTCCGTCCATCACCTGTGCCAACGAAGGTGGTACCGGTGTTTCACCAACATCATCTTCATCATTCGCATCGTCCACGGCTGGTGCTTCGTCTTCGTCGACGACTTGGGCGATGATTTCATCATCGGTCACGGCACTGCAGACCGCCACACAGCTGTCGACATTCACGTAGTCGCTGAAGTCCACATCGCTGAGCACCTCCCGTACATGAACCGGAGCGCGGACGTCCTCTTCAACTTCATTAGCGTCTGTGTTAAGGGCTCCGAAACCACAGTGCCGGAAACAATTTGCAATTGTTTCTGTGGTTACCTGATTCCAGGCATGCACAAGCATGTGCAGGGCTGTGAGCAGAGTCACGGTGTAGCTTTTCTCATTATCGGAGCACAGGAGCAACTTCTCGAGAACGTGGCGTCTATAAAAGCTTTTCAAAATTTTTATAACGCCCTGATCCATAGGCTGAAGAGCC
The DNA here is from genome assembly GCF_013339745.2 of Dermacentor silvarum. Lineage (NCBI taxonomy): Eukaryota > Metazoa > Arthropoda > Arachnida > Ixodida > Ixodidae > Dermacentor > Dermacentor silvarum. Next base: position 4,783,831 of record NC_051156.1, read on the forward strand.
GCAGTGGTGTTAGCCGGAAGAAAAATCATCTCAATGGCTCTCAATTCGATTTCCACCTTGTGCGCCGAGCACTTGTTGACGAGGAGGAGAATCTGCCTCTTGCTGAGCTCAAATTTTCGGTCGAGTTTCCTCAGCCACTGCTTAAAAAGCTCGCCCGTCATCCAGGCCTTCTTATTTGCTGCATAGTCGGCCGGCAGCGTGCGGATTTTCTTAAAACATCGAGGTTTCTGTGACTTCCCTATTACAAATAGGTGGAGCTTTTCTGTTCCAGTCATGTTGGCCCCGAGCAACACCGTCACACACTCTTTGCAACGTTTGCCACCTGCGCACACGTCCCCCTTGTACGTGATTGTTTTGTCCGGTAAGAGTTTAAAAAACAAGGCGGTCTCGTCGGCATTAAAAATATCGGATGATGCATACCTGTTCAGGTGGTCTAGTAGCGCACCATTCCGCCACGCGGTGCAGGTTTCTTCATCTACGGCTTTGGCTTCGCTGCACACACTGCGGAAAATGAGGTTGTGTCTGTCCCTGAAGCGGTGAAACCATCCGTCCGAAGTGGCGAAGTCGGAGACGTTCAGACGTTGCGCGAAATCAGCTGCCTTCGCTACGATGATGGGGCCACTCAATGGGGTATCCTGGCTTCGTTTTTCCTTGATCCATGTGAGCAACGCTGCCTCCAGGTCCAGGTGCTTTGCTGTATGAAGCCTTTTCCGATGCTTGGAGAAAGTTTCAGCCGCGTAGGAGTCCTCAATCGTCTTCTTATTCCGGATGTATGTCGACAGCGTGCTTCTCGATATATCGTGCTTCTTGGCGATTTCGTTCTTACTCTGTTTCCCTGCATCCACTCCCCGCAGAATTTCCAATTTCTCCTTCAACGTTTTAGCACGGTACTTTCCACGCGACGACATAGCAGCACGCGAGCAGTGTCGGTTTGCGACGGACGCGTACAGAACAAAAGAGAGCAACGGCGCACTCGTAGGCTTAGACGTTGCGATTGCACTGGCGACGGAGAGAATGGCCGATCTTGGGGTTGCCACCGAACGCACTGCGTATCCCGCTGTCCATGACGATGCGGCAGAGCATTTGCGAATAAACACAAGTGCTGCCCCCTAAAAACACGCAATGATGATAGTGTATGTCGCGCCATCTGTCGCTTAACAGCAGAGACTGTGAGCTGGCTACGGCAGCGCGCAGTCCGAATTATCTGTGGCGGGCCGGATTAGCATTCGAAATAATGAGCTTTTCAATACATGGGGCTATATGGAGCATTCCCGGACTGTGCCACTTAGAATTCGAATTCGAATGTCACTTAAATTCGAATTAACGAGGTGCGGATTAACAAGCTTTTACTGTACAGTAAAAGCTCGATGATACGATAATGGCTAATACGAATTTCCGGATGATACAAATTTTTCTGTGGTCCCGGCCGAGCCCCATTACTTTGCAACGTGCTAGAGAACGGTTGTTACGAATCGATTTTCAGCCTGCGTCGGTTGATACGAATAAACGCCGCCCCACCGACGGCCACGAAAGAGAACAGCGTGCAGTCACGCGCTTTCTCTCCTTCTCTTTTGGTGCGGAGGCGCGGCGCCGGACAGCGCGGACTCCACGACTGGGCGCGAAGAGTTTGAAGTGGTGGCGCTTCAAGAAATAAATGCTTTTTACGTACATGTGCCTGAGTGAGTTCACCTCTGACTCTTTAATTTAGCTACAGTCGAATCTCGTTAATTCGAACACGCTTACTTCGAACATACCGCGTACCGACAATGCTCTTAGCAGCGCGCCAAATAACGCGGTGGCGCCTCCGACCGGCATTGCTCTGACACCGCCATAGAGCAAATGCTCAGGAGAGACCCCTCAATGCCGCGCGCGAAGGAACAGGGAAAAAAAAAAAAAAGAACCCGCGGCGGAAATTTCCCCCTCTCTCAACTTGCAAGGTCGCCGTTTCTGCATCGCGCCGGAACAAGCGTGTACGTGCCGACTAGAGTGTTCTAGACAACCGTATTCTAGCACACACTAGTGCCGACGTCTCAGCCACGCGGATAAAATGGCAGTGAACCCTTCTCCTCTATTTTCTAGTCACATGTTGACCTTGCACGCTGCGGCAGCAGCGCAGAGGGAAGCAGCGGCGGAGGCACAGTCGGGCCAACGAAACTGCCACGCCCGCAAACGCTCGCTTCCCGATAACGGCAGAAAACGCAACTTCAGGGGGCGGCTAAAATAAGCTGGCGCCAGCACGGCGGCGGGCGTGCACGGAGATGTGCACACGGAGTCGAAGGTGAGAGAGCTACGAGGGAGTTGAGAGGGAGGGCGAGGGGAGCCACCGAAGCGGCGGAGTTGACGCGGCCATATCCGCTTCCCTGCCGCCCTCCTCCCTCACCTTCGACGGTCTCCGCACGCACCCGTGTGCCGGCGCCGCCCGCTCGCTCCCTAAAGCTTCATTTTCTGTCGTTATCGGGAAGCGACCGTTAGCCGGCGTGGGCAGTTTCGTGGCCCGCGCTTGCTATGCACTTGTGCGCCGCGATATTTCACGACTCGCACCATTCGTGCATCGTGCTATGGTGCACGAATACTTCAAAAATACGTCCTTTTAATTTGAACAAATTTTCGGGCCCCTTCGAGTTCGAATTATCGAGATTCGACAGTAGTTTTAATTGTGTTTCGATGATACGAATTTCGGCTAATACGAATATTTTTCGTGACCCCGTGAGATTCGTATCATCGAGCTTTTACTGTATTATGAAATTTAAGAAGAGGAAGTTTTATTTCCAGCGGTACTATTTCCAAACAAGAACCTTATTAAAAAGAACTTGAAAAAATGTCTAAGCCAGAAATATTGTTGAAAAAACAATATTTACATAAAAATGGCATTGTTGCTTTGCACAAAAAACTGCGAAAAAATTTGAGAGTATACATTGTCAACGCAAAGGACCTGTGCAATATTCCGGCAATTATCATCTTTCTATGTAAAAGAGTTCTTGAGATATAAAAGAAAACGTTAACCCTGTGACTAGCCCTAGCGCGATGCCAAGGTCTACTCACAGCCGCCTGGATGACGCGCATCAAGGCATAACGGCTGGCCGCCGGCCTTGCATCTGCGGGATATCACGTGACCACCAACACGTCGTGTGGCCAGAGCCAAGGTCACTGGCTGAGCAGGCCGCGCATGTTGACATTCGGCACCGGCAGTGGAAGCTCACTGGCGATGCCTATGCGCTTTCTCTTTGGCTTGTGGTTGGTGACTGCGAGTATGTTCAACATTTCCTTGAGGGCCAAGGACTTGTGCGTCCTCATTGCTGCAGCTGTTGAACAACTCGAGTGTCTTTGTGCCCGTGCCATTCCTGGCTGTGCAAGTGGTGCTAGAGGGCAGCATGTAGCATATTCAGCCAACTGAACACGCTTCACTTTGATCGTGAGCTGCTTTCATTTCTGCAAGCGATGCACACTCAGATTGGCCAGCACTCAATGAGGGGGCAGTAAACAGCGCGTGTTTGGGTTTTCATCTACTTATGTATGCTTCCAATGGCACTACGCCACACGGGCTGTCAAACAGATAAGGTTGGTGGCAATAGCTGTGAATGCAACATGCGACGACCATGGAGGAAGAAAATGCATACCAGCCAAGTCTCCCGGATTACCCGAGAGACTCCCGGATTTGGACCATTTCTTCCGGTTGTACGGTTGACAGAAAAATCTCCTGGAAATTGCAGTTGTGTCCCGTTTCTATCCGCGTCCAGCGCTTTGTCAGGCCATATTGCCAAAGTGAATCCAACCCAGCTCAATCCAGTTGGAAGTTCATCGCGTAAAACCTTAAGAAAGTAGTCGGGAAACTCTATACATGCGCTATTTTGTTAAATGCGGAACTGCTCCTTAAGCTGATGGAGTTGTTGGGTGCCCTAGTGGCCGTAGCCTCATTAAGCTAGCGAGCGAATGCTGCATTCAACTAGCAACACTAGACTCTCCATTGTTCTCCTCGGCGTCAGCCGCTCAGGCATTGCGTAGGCCTACGGTCAGTCATGGCTTTAAAAGCAAGGAGCGCTAGCGCAAAACGTGTCTTCAAGTATTTTAATGTAGTTCTCAGCCGAAGTGACGTTGGGTATTTTGTTGATACCACAGAGCATTGCAGAGTGCGAGCGGCAATTTAACATCGGGAGAAATACGAGGACGCCATGCCGCTTGTCCATGTGTCGCTCGTCTGAGGCGCTGGGAAACGTCATCCTCGCAAGATGTGAAGGAAATGAAATTTCTTACAATCAAACATTATCAGAATAATTTTTTAACACCCGCCTGGTTGCTTAGTGGCCTTGGCATTGTGCTGCTGAGCACGAGTTCGCGGGATCAAATCTAGGTCGAGGCGGCCGCATTTTGATGGGGGAGAAATGCAGAAACGCCCGTGAGCCGTCCATTGGGTGCACGGTAAAGAATCACAGGTGGTCGAAAATAAGAATCCGGAGTTCTCCACTACGGCGTGGCTCATAATCAGATGGTGGTTGTTGGACGTAAGACCCGAGGATTTAATTAAATTTTAAAGAATTTTTGAAGACAGAATTAGCAACAATCAAATGCTTGCAAAGGTGAGGCAAATGTTCATGTGGTCATTTGTATATCGGTAAATAAAATTGGAGGGAAGTTCTGTCAGTACTTGAAGATGTAGACGTCGGGGGGGGGGGGGGGGGGTTGACTCCGCCCCCCTCTTCCCTTTTTCCCAGATTTCGTTTTGTCTAACTTGGCAGGTATGAAAATGGTAACACTCCCTGAGGAGATTTGCCGGTACCAAAAGACAAAATTGAGAGGGTGCCGGCTTTTTGACGTAACACAGTCAGGCGAGTACTGTGGGGAAGCCACCGCAGTGGCTGGTTGCTGCTCTCAAGCATGCGTGCCTCGCATCTTTTCTTGTTCACATTGGATCTAGCAACCTGAAAACGTATTGTACAATCACAGTTGGGTGATGTCAACTGAAAGTTGGTGCCAAAACACTGTGTTTTCTGGGAATATATTAACTGGTAAAAAGCAGCGTAACTGTATTGTGTGTTTTTGTGTTCTGAATCGCGAGTGTTGCTATTGCCAAGAGCTGGGACAAGTGCTGGGTGGTGCAGTAGTAGGCAACGCGTGGAACATTTCACCCAAGTGGCTCTGTGTACTTGCACCTAGCGGGCACCAGGTGTTGGCGTTCGGTGGCTCGGTGAGCTCATGTGTTTCCACTAACAGTGGTGGACCCTGTACATTTCATCAGTTCCGATGCTGTCGGGTTGCACTTCACACTTTACTATGGCTCTTTTATGGCCTTTTGCATTTAACGAAATGCTTCCTATAACAGTGTCGGTTTTATGTTTTAACTGTTTCATTGCATCGACAGTTTACTGTGTCATATTTTCAGTTTTATTAGCTGCGCTGGAGATTGGGAGTGTCCATTACTTGCATTTCGTGCTTTGCAGTTCGATCAGGACTTAAATTCACTATGGCTGTTGCTTAAATGCAGGTTGCTCCCCAGGCACACGTGAAGGGCCGCATTGGCCCTGGAATGGCAGGAGCAAGTGGTGCCGAGAGTCTGTCGGCAGACAGCAAGCCCTGGAAGAAGCACCACAATGCAGGCAAGAAGGAGAAGCTAAGAAGAGTCTATGCAGAGCACGATGCCTGACCAGCTTCATTGTGTCAAGGGCCTTTGAGCTGGGACTATTCTCTATGGTCGTCACTCTTGTGTTCCTAGGACAACTTGTGTTACTCATGGGTGCTTTGAGAGGCTGTCATTAAGAGGGCTTGGCATGTGGATGTTTCCCCGAAGTGACTGACATCTGCAACATGCAAGAGAAGGATGAAGGCTTTTGACAAAGATAAGGGAGGAGAGGATGGATGGAAGAGCGTGTCTCTAGGCTGGTACTCTTCACCAGTGTAAGTGGAGAGGTGGATGGCAGGTGACGATGCAATAATACAATGAATATACAAAGCATCCACTACACGGTATGTGCGCTGTACATACAGAGATATAGTGTGTCCGCACGAACTGTTCTTGTGTAAACACACCAATTGCTATTCGGCTTCAACTGTGGTGGGACTGAAACAGTCAAATCTGAGCAATGTGCAACTATGGACACGTCATCCCTGACTATGGTCACCGCAGATAGATCAGGTTATTGTTTTGTCTTTACGTAACAGTTTAACAAAGTGGTTTAATCAACATGAAAGAGGCTGGAAAGCTGGCAGAATTGGTGACCGTTTGTGTGGACAAGCTGCTAATGGGCACCAACTGCAGACATGGCCACTTGGCATAGCGATATAACACAGTCAAATAGAAGGCTAGCTAGGTCATGAGAATCCACTCATTTGTTGAATTTCACAGTAAGGCAGATAAAATATAAATGTACACATCTCAAAAATGTTTCCCCAGGGTTATGCATGGAGCTTGTATGGCCATGTACATACATTATACGAATGAAAATATACATGATATTGCTGTAGCACATGTAAATGCGCTTCCTTCTTTCATGTCACTCCCCACGTTTTTCTGTGAGCTGCACAGAGCACCAGCTATTATTGAATTGAATTGAATTGAATTTATTTCCAACATGTTTACATACAACATGTTACTAAGAAGCTGCAATGAGTTGGTTTAGTCTGCTGAAGTACTTTTCGAAAACCTGATTTGCATTTATATGGCATTAAAATTTTAGTTATTAGTATAGAAAGTGAAGGGCAGAAGTTTGTTTTCTTGAACTTTGTGCCCAAACTGCTGTGCTGGTAGGTTAGAACGACATCATCACATCACACATTTCGAAGTGTTTTTGTGTGTTTGGGTTGTTTTGGTTCAGAAAAAGTTCTCAAAGCTGACTAGGTTAAGCCTTTGGGTAATACAATGTGATCCTTGTGTAACGACAAGCTATTATGTAGTTTCAAGTAGACGCTGCCAAAAACTCGTGATGTAGTGAGGAGCCAGCACAGAAGCTTTAAGTCGGTCATAAATTTTTGTGTTTTTTGTGGCATACCAAGAATATGCTCTTGGTAAGACTGAGATTTCTGGAACTATATCCCAGAAATGTAGTTTACTAATCCAGCTCAGCTTAGCTATCCTATTTAGCAACCCTTTCAAGAGCCCTTCACCAGGTTTCGACATAACAGAGAAGTGTGGCATGTAGATCGCGCTGTGGTAATCGTGTCTGCAAAGTACCGAATGGCTGCGCACTGTGGAAGCTGAAATTTTAAACGGAAGCTTGCATGCCTTTCCTCTTAAGGGATACTTCCAGTGAGAGGGGCAAGGTCACATGCACAATTGCCTCTACGTAAGATGCGCTGCCTGAAGCATCACCGATTATGACTCGCAGCTTTAGTAAGTCATCCATTGCACAATGCAAAATATACCACCGCTGGAAGTGTGCTGCGCAACAAAAAAGGAAGGGACAAAAAAAGTGGCTATTGACATAAACGGGATGGCAGTCCTTCTGCTATGGTATGGAAAAAAAGGAAGGATAGAATGTCACTTGCGGACGCTAGTCGATGCAAAAGGAGAGAGTGTCTGCGTTGGCAGTGCAGCTTGCCTCCTTGCAGCACGACAGGGCAACATTTTAGGTGAAAGGCCTCGGAGAACTAGAAAGGAACATGATAATAGTATTTGCTGGTTGGTTCATAGCCGAGTTTTGAACAGCTGAACTGGAAAACAAAGGATTAAGGAAGACAGACAAAGACGTCCTTGTCTTTCTTTCTTAGTCCTTTTTTTTCCAGTTCAGCTGTTAAAAACTCGTCTTAACCATTCAAATTTCTCCTATCTCATCTAATAATGAACCAAGTTAAAAGGTTCTTGCAGTAAAATGCTCCCTTGACGGCTCCGTGCAACTGCCAGTGTGGAACCAAAATTTTAAATGGGGCTTGGTATGGGGCCCGGTAAGGTCTTGGGCTCCCCAACCTTGCCTGTGCACATGTGGAAACTTGCATCATGGTTAATGAGCACACCAAGTCTCATGCCATCACACATGCTGCCTCAAAAGTGCTTGCTGCTGCGCGGAGCTAGAGAAGCGGGCAGGTGTCCATCTCTGTACAGGCTGGACATTGTTTACAAGGACCGTCATCACTACATCACCACCAACAGAGAGGTCTCACTCCTGCGTCGTCCTCCTAGGTACCCCACCATGACACCCCACATCCCATTCGGTCGATGATGAATAGTCCAAAGCGCAAGTAGCCCTTAAACATGACAAATGTTTTCAAACATCTTGCAAGAGTGGAGAGGCAAACGTGTCGTTGCCTTGACAAGTCTGGTATGCAGCAAGTTACTGTTGACGTCAAAAGATTGCGGCATAAAAAGTTCCATGAAAAAGCCAAATTTCAGCCCAATGGGATAGCTTGCAGCTAGTAAAACAGTATAGCGAACAATGATGTGCTGGTAACACACTAACACAGCTAGCAAAGTTGACATTCAGGCTGCATGCCCAAGCTTTGGAAATATTTTGGTTGTTCTCAAATCCCACGCCCTGTCTGGAGACGAAGATGGATATAGTTAGATGGATACCGGAAGTATCGGCAGTATGTTACCTATTGCATTAAAACGAATATGCCCCAGAAGCATGGCAACTTGCTCAACTCTGCATCACGCGTAAAAGCATCGTTTAGCTATAGAAAACTTGGCTTGGCTAAAGAGAACATCGCTTGACATGTATATAAACAAAGCGGTTGGACAGGAAAGTACATATCTATTTGAAAATAATTCAGAGACGCCAATAGCACAAACCACATGAATGTTGGCTTGATAAACAAAATATTAATGCCATATATATATATATATATATAAGGTCTATAGCATGGGACTTCATAAACATGATCGGGCTGCAAATCAAAAAATTATTTATGAAGTGTTCCACGTTACCATTGCAGGATTTGACTGGTAAGCTTTCCATTGCGTTAAAAGAAGATAAAGGGAGTTAATATATTATGTTAATACATTTTCATATTTCTTGTCTGCTGATTTGATTATACTGCATGAGAATGGTTGCACATCCTGTATCTATTACAAGTAGCCAAAGGTTGCCACAAAAATAAATTAGTGGGGTTTTACATGCCAATGCACCTCTCCGTTAGGATGCACGCCGTAGTCGGAGGGAGGCACAAGAATAATTTTGATCCTTTCAGGTTCTTTATGGGCACATAGATTTAAGTACACGAGCGTTTTTTCACTTCGCCCCGATCGAAATGTGGCCTCCGCGGGTGGGATCGAGCCCGTGATCTCGAATTCAGCAAGCAGCGCAACGCCACATCCACTAACTGCGGCGGGTCAAAAAGGTCGCACATGCCGCATTGTTCAACGAAAGCCGCGTTTAATTAGTAAACGACAAAATTCTCAGAAAATGCATCGCCTTGATGCTCAAAAAGCACTGAAATAAGCGACTTGTTCAGGCTGAACGTTCCATTCCGCACCCGATCTGCTCCTAGCTCATCGGCGCCTGAACGATTGGAGACTGTCACATGTAAGAGGCCGCCTGTGGCGCGAAAAAGAAGAGGAGCACGCGATGCCCGGTGTTCCGAACGGCGCGAGCGCGCGAGGCGCACGAACCGAGGCATAGTCGAGAGATGAACGGCGCTGTCCGTTGAGTTTCAACGTGGCACCGGGCCAGGAAGGTCGCATCTCCAGCTCCGCTCTGGCGACGGGAGACTTGGGGGTCTGGCCGAGTCCGTGACGTTGGCCGTCCAAGGTGTGGCTGTCGACCTCGGCAAGTTCGGGCGAGGCTCCTGGACGGGCTGCAGCTTCTCACGGCAGGACCAGGCACCCCAGAGAGGATCCCCCTTCTGCGGCAGACCGGCATGTTCGAATCTTCTCGGGATGACACGTCGGCACTCCTGAAGAAGTTGTGACGCATCCCGACGCTAGGCCTAGGCAGGTGGGCCTAAGCAACGCTGAGCGTCATCGCTGACGAGCTGACGAGCTCATCACCGACGAACCGACGAGCTCACCACCGTCAAAAGAAACAACGCGAGGCGTCGACACCTACAACACCCTCAATGCTGCGGACGAGCCCGACGCAGGTTCGACAAGAACTTCGCAACGACGATCTGTAAGCCCACGTTTCCGATTGCGACGCAGTCAGGCCGGATGCAGGGTGGCTAGACTCTAACGAACCCGCGCTAGGACTGACCTAGAGACTTCTAAGGCGGAGCTAGGCTCCGGAACTGAGATAGTCCTTTTTTCAGTAGCTGCTATTTAATCTGAGTTTGTTATTAAGTTCGAGTGAAGATTTTTGTTAAATCATAGTTTTAGTTTTGCGTGCCGTTAGTTTGAGTTTCAGTTTCAGTGTTGTGTGTTGCGTGCGTTCATCGTTCCTGTACGTATTAAATCCTCGTTTGCCATGCCGCCGGTCGTGTCTCTCCTCGATCGAGAGTAGCGCATGCTCGCAACTCTCCGCACTCCCAAGTAAAGGTGACAGAGACGGCAGTCTTTAGAGATGCGGCAAGCGAAGTCATCTCTACAATGTCCATCTTGAAAGAGACGAAGGCGTGCCCATGTGCTGGCTGCCGAAGCCTCAAGTCGAGCTGCGGCCCCCGGCCACCTGCCAGCCAACGACTCGCGGCACTTGTCCTCCCTTTCCAGACGGGGCTTTAGTCCAGACGTGCTCTAGGACGCCCTCAGGAGCGTACTGGTCGGCGTGTGCCGCATCTTCGGGTTGCGCCTGTTTGCAGCCCTCAATTGGGAGTCGTACTACTGGCGGATGTGATGAGCGTCTTCTAAACAGCACAATCCACAGCTCGCCAGCTGGTCCCGTGGTCGCCCGTCGGGAGGGAAGACGCCAGAAGGCTGTCGTCTCTAGCCCGATTTCCCGAACGTGTCTGTGTGTTCCGGCTGGCTGCCTCAACCTCACGTCGGAGCATTTGGCTTGTCGACGCTTGGATTGGTCGGGGCAAGAAGATAGCTCTTGGAGAAAAACGTTCGTTAGAACTGCGTCTCGAGCGAGGGCAGCGTGCGCAATTGTTTCATCTTGTCCTCGCCTTCCTTTTCTTCTGTGCACCGCCAAATACTAATGGTGGCATAATCTACTAGAACAAAAGCAAAAAAACTAAGCAAAAGTTGCAACCTCTCATACGAGCACTGGTGTGTGCCTATGAAGAACATTGCTCGTTATTGGACATGCTGCTCGGTGTGCTTATGAATTCCTTCTCATCGTAAAGTGACTCCGTGGCGAATCTTGTTCATTTGAACAGTTTGCTTTTGAACTGTTCATTTTGACATGTTTGTCGAAAGTCCTAGTGCATATTTCTAGCTTTGAAATGATTCTTACAAAAAATCATTGGCCCATGAAAGGGCCCATGATAGGGCTTTGTGACGTCTGTCAGCCCTTTACTGTATTCCACGCAGGATATTCCACGCGCTTGTATCCTCATAGAGACCACATAAACATCTCCACTGGAGGTGGGTCAGTTTTGACTTCTTGTATGAGTACTGGTGTGTATTCCCAAACTTTGCGAAGAAATGCATTGGCGTTCCAGTTAATTTTGTGCTTCAATGCATAAAGCGACATTTTGTTAAGAACTTAACTGGAATGCCAATGCATTTCTTCGCAAAGTTCGGGAATTAATATCTCGAAGCTGGTGTCATCCCGAGAATTCGTTCCAAGTGGATCTGCCTTGCAAACTCCACAGCTACAATTTGTAAATTGCAATATGGGACATCAGGCAATTAGTTAAAAACTTAATTAATGAATTTCTGTTAATTATTTGATTATGCAGTTCAGTTTTTTGTGCAAGTAATTTCCGCCTCTTCGAGTAGACCAGCTCATTAACTAGAATTGGGCTATCTGCCACAGGCAACCTTAAATAAATTTTGAAAGTGTTCGCTGACACACCCGGTATATCTAACCAACATGTCATTATATGCTGGGTGCCGGGCCATAGAGGCATTGAGGGTAATGTTTGAGCAGACCAAATGGCCACATCAGTTACATCGCAGGCTATTAACCCTAGAGCTGCTGTTCCTGCAACAGATTTGAAGCCTTTCCTGTGAAAGAAACTGCGAAGTCACTGGCAACGCTTGTGGGGCGCTGAAAGAAATAATAAGCTTCACTTGATGAAGCCACAGATAGGTATCTGGCCCTCCGCAACGAAAACATGGCAAACTGATGTCCTATTCTGTCGGCTCAGAATAGGACACACATATTGCACCTACAGTTTTTTGCTGACTGGCGATAAACCACCAACCTGTGGTAGATGTGGTGAGAGGCTGACCGTCCTCCTGGAGTGTTGGGAAGCCGAAACGGAGAGAAGGAAACATTTCCTTGTAGCATACTGCTATCATATCCCTCTTCATCCCACGATGTTCATTGGTGAACAACCACTTTTTAACGCCAAAGCAGTCCTCAGTTTCTTGAACAATGTTGTGCTACATGTTATTAGCCCAATAAATTTGTAGCACATCCTCTCTCCAGAGGATGCGGCTGTGATAGTTTATTTTTATAGCACATGCCTTCAGGCCCTCGCGTTTCAAGGGCTCTGTTTAGGCACTTGTGCTTCTGGCAAGTTCTTGCATCTGTTATCTTCTGTAAATCGTATCATTCTTCGTCAATGCATTCTTCAGTTTCATAGTACACCTCATTAGTCATTGCCATGATCTTAGTACATGTCTATTTTACGCACTTTACAGCGATTATGTTTAGGCCCCTTTACAGCCACGCCTCATCTACTGCTCAGAATTCATCATTCCACTGCAAATTCACAAACACTGGCATGGCGCTCTTTGGCCATACCTGGCCCTTGCGCCACTAAACCACACACATTCATTAATTCATTCATTGTGTCGCTGTTCGCCGGAGCGCATCACACTGATGAGGGACAAATTGTCAAACCACAAACGCTTGCGTTTGATGTCTCGAATTTCCTCGGTAGCATGGTTATCAGCATCCGCCCGCCATTGCCGGTTGCGATTCTTCAAAATGAAATTGCTTCAAAATTAGATCTGTCCGTCACGTAAGACAATGAATGGCTCGTAGCCCCTAAGCAATGGCTCATACCCCCGTCAAAACCGGCCTCCCCATTAGGACGACAGAACAGAAGTGAAATTCTACGCTGGAATGATGAGCGGCAACGGAGCCAGCTGTGGAAGAACGCGACGACGAACGCGGGAGCAGTGGTACGAGCGCGTTCGCTGACGGGCGCCAATGTGCCAGTGCGCCGAGGAGCGCCAATGTACTATTGCTGATGATGATAGTTTCTGCGAACCGACACAGACATTCAGGCTAGACCATAGAGTTTCAAATTTATTTAGAAACTCTATGGGCTAGACATAAACAAGCTTCGCTTGTAAAATGGTCCATTTGCATGCTTTTGGACATTGGGAATGCATGCTAGGCTTAAATAAATGTCACATAAACTAAAGTTACACACGCACGACGAGCTTGTTGCGTGCAACTGGTCTGTTTTATCTTTACTGTCCTTAACCCTTTCATGGGCCAATGATTTGTTGTAAGAATCGTTACGTTTTGCTGTAAATACCTGGCATCGTAAAAAAAATTGGAGGACGCTTAAGCTTCGTCTTTAAAAGTGGAAGGCGACAGCGTTATCGGTCCCTGTTCGCCTAGCGATTACGTCACTGCGCACAGCTGCGCCTCGCTTCGCCTAGCTCCTCCGCCGCAGCGCTAGCGATGATGTCACTGCGCATAGCTGCGTGTCTTCCACCTTGCGATAGCCAATGATAATTAACTTTATTTCAGCACCAAAATGTTTAGGACCGCACAAATTGATCAATAATCAATAAATTCCGGAAAGTGCTGCGGATGACTTGGTAGTGCTTAGCCTAGTCCAAATACGTGGCCAATACTTTGCGATAGCCAATCAGTAGCTAATCGATCAATAATCAATATATTATGGAAAATGCTGGGCATGACTTGGTAGTGCTTAGCCTAGCCTAAATACGTGGCCAATACCTTGCGATAGCCAATCAATAGCTAATCCATCAATAATCAATAAATTCCGGAAAAAATGCTGGGGATGACTTGGTAGTGCTAGCCTAGCCCAAATACGTGGCCAATACCTTGCGATAGCCAATCAATAGGTAATCACTAGATAATTATAACTAGCGATGAAGCCTTGAAAGGCATGACCAGGGGAAAAGCTGCTGGAGAAGATGGAATAACAGTTGATTTAATCAAAGATGGGGGAGATATGCTTGAAAAGCTTGCGGCCCTTTATACGCAATGCTTCACGACTTCAAGTGTACCAGAAAGCTGGAAGAATGCCAACATTATACCAATCCACAAGAAGGGAGACGCTAAAGAACTGAAAAATTATAGGCCCATTAGCTTGCTTTCAGTATACTGTATAAACGATTCAACAAGATAGTTTCCAATAGAATCAGGGCAACACTTCAATCAACCAAGAGAACAGGCTGGCGTCAGGGAGGGATATTCTATAACGGTTCACATCCGTGTAGGATGTGAACCGTTATAGGATGTGAATCAGGTAATCAAGAAATCTGCGGAGTACGATAAACCTCTCTACATGGCTTTCATAGATTATGAAAAGGCATTTGATTCAGTAGAGATACCAGCAATCATAGAGGCATTGCGTAATCAAGGGATACATGAGGCATACGTGAATACCTTGGCAAATATCTACAAGGATTCCACAGCTACCTTGGTTCTCCACAAGAAAAGTAGAAAGTTACCTATCAAGAAAGGGGTCAGGCAAGGAGATTAATGCGTAGGATGGATAACCGGTGGATTATTAGAGTTACAGAATGCATACATAGAGAAAGGAAGCGCAGTTGAGGACGACAGAAAACTACGCGGGGTGATGAAGTTAGGAAATTTGCAGGCGCACGTTGGACTCAGCTAGCGCAATACAGGGGTAATTGGAGATTACAGAGAGAGGCCTTGGTCCTGCAGTGGACAATAATATAGGCTGATGATGATTAGGTAATGAATAAATAAATTTCGGAAAAGCATAACCCGTAAGGCCATGGGACCAGCTAGGTGCCGATCAGCTCCGCTGTTTCTTGCCTTGCGCCACTAGTGCAAGCTACGCGATTTTTTTTCTTTATGAGTAGGCTTCACTGCAACATACGACGTGGGAAAGCCAGCTTACAAAAACCACTTTAACAGGGAAGAAGTTTGGGCGTGTTGGTAGGTCATTGTAATGGTAGGTCGTCCTTGTGTCGCTCATGCGCTATGTATCCCAGTTAAAATTACAAAAACCAGGCTTACGGCGATCCCTTAAAGTCGGCTTCACTTTTAAACACAAATGCATTGCTGGGAAGACATCTTTACAGGGGCAATATAAGCTCTCATATCAAAATGTGAAGGCTCTAGGACCATTTTTAACAGCGGAGCTGTTTAAGCCGGGCGCGATGTGTTTGCGGAAAAAAAAAAAGACCCTTGTCGAGGGATGAGTCACCTGGGTTGGCTGGCAACCCCCTCGGGGAGCGGCGTGTGCTTCGCCTCCTCTCCGTGCCTTGCACGTTGCCGAGGCTAGGCTCAAGCAAGCAACGCTTGCACGCAATTTCGGACGCGCGCGCGCCTCGGGGCAACAGCAAACAATTAATAAAAAGATAAAAAAAAACTGTCAGCCCTTCACTGGAGTGGAGATGGAAGACTAGCGAAGCTGTAATATAGTGGGAATTATGTATTTCCAATTATGACTATTAAGATGTGATGGTGTAATTGGTTATTTGAACTATTACAGAATGAGAAATATATATGATCCGATGGTTTTCATTTTTTTATTGACCACAGGGACCATGGCCTTATGGTCGCTACGGTACACCGCCATAGGGTGTAGGGCAAAGATTGGCACGTTCTTCATAAACACGTCACCAACGCCGCGCGCGTTCGGTGCGAACGCGGGCAAAACGCCGCCGCCGTCGACAACAGTTCTGCTGGTTGCTGGTGCTGCTACATATCCGAGTTTATACAGCTCCTCAGAATTTTGAGAATGACAGCCTATAAACAAATGTCATGGAACAAAACACCGGCAGCACATGCCTTGTATGTTAAATCTTCTCAGACTGAAATATTAAAAGTGCGAAACAAAATGCCCGGTCGCAAGATACGCATTTGGTGCCGCAGCTAAACATCGCCTCCCCTCCCTCCCTCCCTCCCGTCCCCACACGACATTTCGCGCGACGGATGATGTCGCGTTTGATCGCCGCCGTGCGTTCGCTTCCCGCGAAAACGTGCGTCCCTCGCGCGCTTTCACTCGCACATACAGCATACGACCAATTAGAGTTTTTTTCTACACGCGGTCACGACCATCGGAGACTGAGCCCTTAACAGCTTCGCTGTAAAACGTGGGCAGCTTGTACTAGTGTAGCAAGACTGGAGTAAACATCGGAGCTGGTGATCGACCTAGCTTCTTCCAGGTTTTGCTAGTCTTGGGCAAGTTTTGCTAGGAAATGCTAAGTGCTGCTAGGCATGGCATTCCGAATCGGCTCGCCGCCGAGCATAGGCGTATTTACCGGGGGGGCAAGGGGGGCACTTGCCCCCCCACTGTCAAAAGTGGGGGGGCAAGGTATGCCATTTGCCCCCCCCCCCACTTTTGAAAGCGGGCACGTTCCTGAAGGCTGCATGGTGGAAAGTCCAACAAAACAACAGCTGAAGCTAAATTTTCCTTCTTAATAGAGTGGCCATGCGAGTAATGCTTTTCTTTACTACGCATCCCCTGCTTGGAGAGTGAGAATTGTCTTTCTTGCCTCCTCGGGACGCGCTGTAGCGGACGACATGCGAGATTCTCCATACATGCTCACTCTGCGGAGAAGGCCTGGCGCTGGGCAGTTCCCGCCCTAACAAATGTCCGCTTGCGCTAGTTGCATCATGCCCAGTGTTTTGAGACCACTATATCCATATTTGAAAACACAATCAGCTTATTTAACCTGGGGGTGAGGGGGAGGTCAGGATAACATATTGTAATCAGCCGCGCCGAACGACTGGTGTGGTTTACGGCATAGAGTCGTTGGATTTTCAAATGCTGAAACTATTTAATCTCTGTCCAGAGACGGCCGACATAGCGTTGCAGTCTGAGTATTTAATCACCATCAAAAAGTCTAATCAAACCTTTCACAGGTATAGCTGCAGAGTTTCACTGTGTAATCGCGACTTATTGTAGATATGTTCGTGAAAGTGATCTTGGTCGAATGTGCAGAGCCATTTAAATACCAATAGAACACGGACTTGAATTTTTTCTAGAGGCTTGTGTCACTTTTGACCTTGTCGATTTCATTTTCAGGCTGTTTCTAAATAAGAGTTACACTATTACTTGTGTCCGGGCTGGAGCAAAAACAGCAGATGTATTATATTTAGAATAAATGAGGGCCACTTTTTGGTGGCGTGTATCGAAAATTTGCACTGTGTAGGTTGCTTATGTACTCCGAAAACAGTTACTGAGTAGTCTCTTTTTCCAAATTTTTATGCGTTATACACGACATTTAGTTGTTTTCCCCCAGTACCTCGGCAAATTCTGCGGGGCATGGTGTTTTTATTTATTCGAAGTACGAAGAAATGTTCTGAGTGACGAGCGATAAATTTTTATTCTTTGTAGGTTTATTACAGTCTTTTTAGAAAGTTATTTATTTGGAGCATTCCAGGGAGTCATACTGCTGCTAATCGAAATGTTTCCCAGACTCCTAAAGCAACAACACGAGAGACGGTTGAAATTCCGTGAAAATAGAGATAATTTTAGGCGCAATGCGTTGCGAAACATTCACTTTCCTGCTTTTAATGCAAGTGTTGCCGATAATTACTAAACCCTCGTTTTTCGATGTGTTTTCATGCATCATGCGAGATTCGTAGTTTGCTTCTCCGGTGTCCACTGTGAGCTAAACGAGGCATGGTATGGGCAAGCTGTAGGCAATGTTCGAAATGGGTGGGTTAAATGCGCATTTCCCAGTGGAAGACTAATGCAAGTAGTCCATTGCATTATTAGTTTTTTTGCGAGCGGTGTAAACCTTGGATGGCTGCGCTGGCATAATTACAACTGCAACTGAGGTCAAATTTTGCGAATATAAGGGGAACAATACGGCAAGTTTATGTGCTATGGTAAATGCGTGTTGATAAAACAAGTTGTTTTTTAAAAAAATGTCACAAATTGTTCGGAAATATCACGCTGCTGCTAGGTTTCCCAATGTCTCGAAAGAACTCTGAGTTTCAGATATTCTCTATTTTGAAGAAATAGGCGGATTTTAAGTGCAATTTCTCGCGTAGTTTTAACGTTTCCGGCTTATCTAGAAGGGTTACCGATAATTATTGAATCCTCATATTTTATTTATTTTTACTTTTTCATGCATAATATAATAGAACGGTTCGCTGGGCGTCCTCACTGAACTAAAGGAGGCAGCTTCGTTTTATTTGGTGACTGCAATGACAAGTTAATTGGTGATGTGTAGGTGAAGTTCAGAGTAGATGAGTAATTGGGGCTTTCGCAATAAATTACGCATTCAAGCACTCTAGAATGTTATAAGCGTGTCTAACGAGCGGGGAAGAATTGAGCCCGCTGCCCTGACAGAACTATAACAGCCACCAAGACCAAATTTAGCCAAAATTGATGGTATGCTATAGAAACTCTCTGTGCGAAGTTAAATGCGGATCATACACAGCCTTTGTACGAAATTTCTTATTCAAGTGCTAAAGCGTGTCATATGCTATGCTTCTCAGTATCTCGACATAGCTACAGGTTACAACAGGTCTATATTTTGTGGAAAGGGGAGGGGGGACATGGTAACTGCCAATGTGGGACAAAATTTTTACGTTCCTGATCCAGCGAGAAGCGTTGTGAATAATTATTGAACCATCTTTTTTTTGTCCCTATTTTCAGGCGACATAACACGTTCAGACTTAGTTTCAGCGATGTCCTCGGTGAAAGACATTTTGTTTATATTTGGCCAAAGTAAATAGTGCGTTATGGACAATGTGTAGGTAAACTTTAAAAGACAGGGGACTAATTAAGACATTTGCAGCAAATTCTGCATGCGAGTGATCCGGAGCTTTATGAATGTGCTTTGCAAACAAAGAATTTATCTCGTACCTTTGGAAAAACTGTGAACTCAACCACTATCAAATCTAGCGGAAATTGAGTACGGGGGGGGGGGTGAGGGGAGAGGCAGGGAGGGAGAGAGAGAGGGCACCATGGTAAGTGTTATAGCGAAGAAACGTGTGTTGATGAATTACTGGCTTTTTAAAAATTCCCGACAAGAAGTGCTCCAAGGGATTACGTGCGGGCAAGGCTTCAATTTGTATAGTCATATGTGAGCAGCTTTTTAATATATGCTATATAATTACAATAAATTGAAAGTTTTATTGCAATTGTTCGAAAGAAACAGCGTCGCTGGAAATCGGGTTGTCGCACACATCTGCTGTCATTTTTTTTCTAGTGAATATTGCAAGTAATTTACGTTTATTGTATTTTGTTGCGTAGAACTTCGACAATACTATTACTAAAGTAGTGATACATTTAGGTTGTAACCATAAATACCAAGTACGTTTTATTATTAATATTGTTTGTAGCAAATGTACATTTTTTATGTGCGGTCTATTGCTGCTACTGGGCGAGATCCGAGACCTCTGTGAGACACGCATTGTATTTTGTTCCTGCATCTTGAAGTTTTATATAGTTGCAATAAGTAAATGCAAATTCAAACAATTGTTCAGGCCGCGATGGTGCCCTATGTGTGATTGAGAAGTAGTTCTATGTCTGTTAAATATAAAGATATCTGACAGACGCATTTTCAGGCTCCTTCACCTAGTGTAAAAGTAATTCGCAATATATATATATATATATATATATATATATATATATATATATATATATATATAGAGAGAGAGAGAGAGAGAGAGAGAGAAAGAGGTCAGATTTTCTTGCGGTTTGCCCCCCCCCACTCGAGAAATAGTTTGTACGCCACTGCCGCCGACGCGCAGATTCTCGCTTGGCCGCGCGACGCACTTCAAGATGAGCGGCTTCTTCGGGTGTCTGGATCTTCTTTGGTCGTCCCATGTCAAGTCTACATGTGCTCGCCACAGTGTCAACGAGAGTTCTGCCGCCGTCGCGGTGACTCCGAGCTTTATCTCCCCGGTGACGCCACCGCCAAGCTGCGCCTCCACGCCTCCACATTTGCCGGGGCGTGGCTGGTCGAAACCTGCCGAGCCGATGGCAGAGGCGCCTGCTGCAGTCACGGACACCACGCGCGCCGAACGCAGGGAAACGGGGAAACGTGAACGGCGTCAGCAGCAGCTTTATGCGTTGCCTCGTTGGTGCTGCTAGAATTTCTTTTTCTCTCTCTCTCTCTCGCTCTCGTTTTCTTTCTTTCTCCCGAGCAAAGCGCGGGCCCGTGCGCATGCTCTCCTTCCCGTTCCTTAACGTCCCATGTCAAGGCAACATGTACACGGCACGGAGAGTAGGCAAAGCACACGCCGCTCCGCGAGGTGGTTGCTAGGCAACGCGCAGTGACATCTTCGCTAGGCGAGTTTTTTTTTTTAACGCGTTACGGACTGACGGTCGGCTTAAACAGCTCCGCTGTTACAAGTAAGCAAGTGTACACGCTTGTAAAACGTGAAGGCGAAAGCCTGCCAGCTGTGGAAGACGACGATGACGAACGCGCGAGCAGTGGCACGAGCGCGCCTCTGACCACGTGACGTGTGCAACCAGGCATGCACTAGGCACAGTTCCTAGCCAACGCGCAGTGGCGTCTTCGCTAGGCAAGTATTTTGTTAACGCGTTACGGACTGACGGTCGGCTTAAACATCTCCGCTGTTAAAAGTAAGAAAGTCTGCCAGCTTTGGAAGACGACGATCGACAACGAACGCGTGAGCAGTGGCACGAGCGCGTCTCTGTGACCACGTGACGTGTGTAATCAGGCATGCACTAGGCACAGTTGCTAGGCAACGCGTAGTGACGTCTTCGCTAGTAGTAGTATAAACTTTATTTTGTCCGAGATTGAGTTTAGGGAGGAAGGGAGTTGCAGGGCCCGTGCTCTTCTTCCTGAGGCGGCGGCCAGGCCTTGCGCTTTGGCGGCGTCTTCGGCCATCTGGACGACCCGGAGTTGGAGATCCAGGTCTGAGCTGTGCAGTGCAGTCTCACACTGCTCTGGGGTAGTGATGGGGGAAGGGGAGGTAATAAGGTAGTGCTTTTTCGGGTTCTTATCAGGGGACATGCTCACTTGATGTGGTGAAGATCGGCTCGACCTGCGCATAATTTACAATCTGCTGCATATAGCCCGGGATAGAGGTGACTGTACGATCACTGGGTTTGGGAAAGTGTGCGTCTGTAAAAGGCGCCAGGTAACTGATTGCTTTTAGGGGCGAAGCACCTTAAGGCCGAGCCTTGTCCCTCCCTCGTCTTCCGTAGCTCTGGTTTGCATGGAGTCCGCTAGGGGCGCTGCGGTGCACAAGGGCTATATAAGCCCTCGTTCCCGACGCGCGCTCTTTCTCTCTTCAGCCATGGATCATAACGGTCACTTTTGATAACGGCGCGCCCGCTATGGATGAAAAGGCGAGAGTGGCGGCTCAACTGCAAACGGAGTCGAGGGCTCGCAAAGCTGCTGCAGCACGGCGACGCAGACAAGCGGACCCGGAGTCTAGGGCGCGGGAAGCTGCAGCAAAACGGCAACGCCGGCAAGCGGACCCGGAGCTGAGGGCTCGCGAAGGTGCAGCAGCATGGCAACGCCGGCATGCGGACCCGGAGCTGAGGGCTCGCAAAGCTGCATCATTACGGCAACGCCGGCAAGTGGACCCGGAGCTGAGGGCTCGCGAAGTTCGCGCTTGAACCGAGCATCGGCGCTACCAACCTCAGGTAGTCATCCACGCACCACGTGGATGACTTCCGGTCGCGCGCGGCGCCGCTGTGATTGCGAAATACCGTTTGGCACGACCTCATAGTCCAATGGGCCAATTCGTCGTATAATCTTGTGGGGTCCGAAATAGCGTCGTAACAGTTTCTCGCTAAGTCCTCGCCGGCGTATCGGAGTCCAGACCCAAACATGGTCGCCGGGCTGGTACTCGACGTAGCGCGTCGTCGAAGATTGTAGTGCCGGCTGTCGGTCCTCTGCTGGTTTTTGATGGGCAAGCGGGCCAGCTGTTGACCTTCTTCGGCACGATGCAAATAGGTGGCAACGTCGAGAGTTTCTTCGTTGGTGACGTCCGGTAGCATAGCGTCAAGCGTCGTTGCCGGCTTCCTTGCGTAGACCAGGTTGAACGGCGCATGTGCGTCGTTTCTTGCACGGCCGTGTTGTGTGCGAAGGTCACGTAGGGAAGGATGGCATCCCACGTCTTATGTTCGACGTCGACGTACACTGCCAGCATGTCGGCGAGGGTCTTGTTAAGCGCTCGGTGAGGCCATTCGTCTGCGGGTGGTAGGCGGTGGCCCGGCGATGGCTTGTCTGGCTGTATCGCAGGATGGCGTGAGTTAGTTCTGCCGTGAAGACCGTACCTCTGTCGGTGATGAGGACTTCTTGGGCAGCGTGATGCAGGAGGATGTTCTCAACGAAGAATCGGGCTACCTCGGCGGCAGTGCCTTTGGGCAAGGCTTTTGTTTCGGCGTAGCGGGTGAGGTAGTCCGTAGCTACGACGATCCATTAATCCCCTATGTCGACGACGGAAAAGGCTCCAGTAAGTCCATCCCGATCTGCTGGAACGGTCGGCGAGGTGGTTCGATCGGCTGTAGAAGTCCGGCTGGCCTTATCGGCGGTGTTTTGCGTCGCTGAAAGTCTCGGCATGTCCTTACATAATGGGCGACGTCGACAGAGAGGCCAGGCCAGTAGTATTTTTCTTGTATCCCCGCGAGCGTGCGGGAAAAACCGAGGTGTCCAGCCGTTGGGTCGTCATGGAGAGCTTGCAGAACCTCTGGACGCAATGCTGAGGGTACCACGAGGAGGTAGTTGGCTCGGAGAGGCGAGAAGTTCTTTAGGAGAATGTCGTTTTGCAAGAAAAACGACGCCAATCCTCGCCTGAACACCTTGGGCACAATGACGGTCTTGCCTTCCAGGTAGTCTACAAGGCTCCTTAGTTCCGGGTCGGCTCGCTTTTGTTCGGCGAATTTGTCGGCACTGATGGGTCCCAAGAAAGTGTCGTCATCCTGGTCGTCCTGTGCCGGTGGTTCGACGGGGGTGCGAGACAAGCAGTCGGCGTCAGAGTGCTTTCGCCCGGACTTGTAAACTACGGTAATGTCGAAAGCTTGAAGTCTCAACCTCCATCGTGCGAGGCGACTTGAAGGATTCTTCAAGTTAGCTAGCCAACACAAGGCGTGGTGGTCGCTCACAACCTTGAAGTGCCTGCCATAGAGGTAGGGGAGAAACTTTGATGTAGCCCAGATGATGGCGAGGCACTCCTTTCTGTTGTGGAATAATTTGATTTCGCCTTCGATAGCGACCGGCTAGCGTAACTTACAACCCTTTCTAGTCCGTCAGTCCTCTGCACAGGCACGGCGCCGAGTCCTACGCTGCTTGGGTCGGTGTGGACTTCGGTATCAGCGTTTTCGGCGATTGCAGGCGTCCCTTCAGTGCTTCAAATGCTTTGACTTGCGGCGTCTCCCACTTGAACTCGACGTTGGCCTTCGTGAGGTATGTCAGTGGCTCGGCAATCCGTGAAAAGTCCTTGACGAAGCGCCTGTAATAGGAGCACAGTCCAAGAAATCTACGCACTGCCTTGTCGGCGGGCGGAGGAAAGTAAGTGATGGCCGCTGTTTTCAGTGGGTCAGGGCACACTGCAGACTTGCTGATGACGTGGCCCAAAAACAAGAGCTCCTCATATGCGAAGCGGCACTTTTCTGGCTTCAACGTGAGTCCGGAGGTCTTGATTGCTTGAAGAACTGTTTCAAGGCGCCGGAGGTTTTCCTCAAAGCTTGAGGCAAACACAACGACGTCGTCCAAATAGACGAGGCAAGTCTGCCACTTCAAGCCTGCCAGTACTGTATCCATGACGTGTTGGAAAGTCGCAGGTGCCGATCAAAGACCAAACGGCGTGACCTTGAACTCGAACAGTCCGTCCGGTCCCTCTCATCGACTTCGATTTGCCAGTAGCCGGTTTTGAGGTCCGTCGACGAAAAATACTTTGCTCTGTAGAGTCGATCCAAGGCGTCGTCAATCCGTGAGAGAAGGTGTACGTCTTTCTTCGTGATTTTGTTGAAGCGACGATAATCGACGCAGAAACGTAGGGTTCCATCCTTCTTCACTTACACCACAGGGGACGCCCACGGACTCTTGGACGGCTGGATGATTTCGTTGCGTAACCTTTCGTCGACTTGTTGCCTTATGGCCTCGCGTTCGCGCACCGAAACTCGGTACGGGTCCTGACGAAGTGGGCGGACATATTCGTCGGTTATGATGCGGTGCTTGGCGACAGGGGTTTGTCGAACTTTTGACGACGACGAGAAGCAGTCCTTGTATTGCAGGAGCAGAGCTTTTAGCTGTTCTTTCTTATGCCAGGGAACGTTTTGATTGCCGTCGAAAGTTGGTTCAGGTACTACAGTCGTCGTTGTAGGTGCGCTAGAATCTATGAAGGCGAAAGCCTGTGAAGGTGGACATATTCGTCGGTTATGATGCGGTGCTTGGCGACAGGGGTTTGTCGAACTTTTGACGACGACGAGAAGCAGTCCTTGTATTGCAGGAGCAGAGCTTTTAGCTGTTCTTTCTTATGCCAGGGAAGGTTCTGATTGACATCGAAAGTTGGTGCAGGTACTACAGTCGTCGTTGCAGGTGCACTAGAATCTGTGAAGGCGAAAGCACTGCTGTCTTGTACTATTTCGTCGATGGAGCCGACCGTGGTGCCTTTGTTAATGTGCTTGTATTTGTGGCTGAAGTTCGTGAGCATCACTTCCCTTCACGTAGCTCAGCTATGCCTCTAGCGACGCAAATTTCACGATCGAGCAGTAAGTGATGATCGCCCTCGATGGCGCCCTCCATGTCTGCAGGCACTTCGGTACCGACAGAAATCATTACGCTGGAGCGAGGCGGAACGGTGGCTTGTTCTTCTAGCACATTCAAGGCGTGGTAACTGATGTTTGTATCTGGTAGTATCGCGTTGTGCGTTGAAAGCATTATTGACTTAGGCCTTAAGTCGATGACTGCACCGTGTTGGTTAAAGTCCATGCCTAGGATGACATCCCTGGAGCAGTGCTGCAGGATTACGAAGCTCGCCGGGTAAGTGCGGTTGTTTACCTTGACTCGCGCTGTGCAGATTCCAGCCGGTGTGATTAGGTGGCCTCCCGCTGTCCGGATATCGGGTCCTTACCAGGCCGTCTTCACCTTCTTCAACTTGGCGGGGAACTGGCCACTGAAGACGGAATAGTCGGCTCCAGTGTCGACGAGAGCGGTGACGTTATGACCATCGATTAGCACGTCTAGATCGATAGACCGTCGTCTGGCGTTACGGTTAAGTCGTGGCTTCGGATCGTGGCTGCCTCGGCTTGCTCCGCTGCTGCTAAGTCGCGTCGGCAGGTCTACTTTCGGCGGCGAAGTGTTGTCAAAGCTCTTGCCAGGCGGTGTGCTGATGATGCGTGATGATTCACGAATCTTGTTCGTCGGCGGCGGAGGATCTTCGGCATTGCGTCGTACAGCAACCGCACCTCCATCGGTTGCTGCCTTTAGTTTCCCGGGTGAGGGCTGGGAGATCGGCCCTGGGTTGGGCCGGCATACAGCCGGCGATGCGGAGAGATATAGTGGCCTGGTGACGGCGAGCGTGAGGGTCGTCGTGGTTGCCACTGGGCTTCGGCGAGGTAGTCGGCGATGTCACGTGATCGCTCGCCAAGCTGTGGACCTGGCGCGTTTACGGCGAACCCTCGTAGGCCCATCTCGCGGTACGGGCATCGGCGGTAGACATGGCCGGCTTCCCGCAGTGATAGCAGAGCGGGCGGTGGTCGGGGGCGCGCCAAATGTCCGTCTTCCTCTGGTAGCTGCGCTGGGCGACGGGCGGGCGTGCTGGCGGCGGTGGAGGACGGAACTGCGGCGTTACGGGGCCCTGGCGCAAACGTGGAGGGATGCCTTGACGACGGGCGATGGCGGCGTAGGTCATCGCTTCCGGCTGGGGTTGCGGCGATTCGGGAAGTCCTAGCGATTGCTGGATTTCTTCCCGCACGATATCGGCGATGGAAGCAACTTGAGGCTGCGACGACGGTAGCAACTTCTGCAGCTATTCGCGTACTATCGCCCTGATGGTGTCCCGTAGGTCGTCGGAGAGTCCTTGGACTTCGGCGTAGTGTGGCGTCGAACGGCGACTGTATTGCCGGTTGCGCATGTCCAGTGCTTTCTCGATCATCGTAGCCTCCGAGAGGAAGTCTTGGACTGTCGTTGGTGGATTCCACACCAGTCCGGCGAATAGCTCCTGCTTAACTCCCCGCATGAGCAAGCGAACTTTCTTGTCTTCGGGCATAGCGGGGTTTGTGTGCGGGAACAATAGAGTCATTTCTTCAGTGTACATACCGATGTTCTCGTTCGGGAGCTGTACACGGTTTCCCAGCAAGGTTGCAACTCTTTCTTTACGGACGACGCTCGTGAAGGTGTCTAGGAATGCGGCTCGGAAGAGATCCCAGGTTGTTAGTGCACGCTCCCTATTCTCGAACCAGGTTCTGGCGCCGTCTTCAAGTGAGAAGTAAACATGGCGCAGCTTTTCGTAGCACTCCCACTTGTTGAACGTAGCGACCCGGTCGTATGCCTCCAGCCAGCTTTCGGGGTCTTCATATGGCGAACCGTTGAAAGTCGGCGGCTCCCTGGGTTGTTGCATCACGACTGCAGATGTTGGCGCAGGGGCTGTCATGGTAGCTGCTGCCGAGGTCGTGACTTTTGTCCTCTTGGTCTTGTCGGGTGGTACTCCGATGGCAGGTTCAGTAGCCTACGGCTAGTTCGCTGGTCGGGGTAGGCGTCGACGTCTTCTGGACAGTGTGGGCTCTGCTCACGGCTGGACGGGGGGCCCGGTACAAGGACATAAAAGCACCTCCATCAGATGTCATGTAGTAGTGACGGTGAGGAAAACAGTCGCAAAACTGTGAATGACGAAACGGACTTTATTGGGCGAACCTGTGCCAACAAAAGCAAGTTGCACTCAAAGGTAAACGATAGCGGCGTACACAGTCGGCGATCGTCAAAAATCTGATCAGAGGTGAAACGCGTCGGCTTTTATGCATGAGTCATCGAATGTTCCAGATTATTCCTTGGTGCCCGCGTGTCTTCCAGAAAGTTCTAGACAATTCGCGTCGGTCATACAATCATATAATATAAGCGTCGGTGAAAACAGGCAACGGAAAGAAGCATCGATAACGTTCGAGAAACTTCCGATACATGCAGGTGCGTCCTGCGCCGCGCGATAACGGCTAACATTTGTGAGCCGGTGAAGAGCAGTAACCGGTGAAAGATAAACTGAAGGTGTGAAAATTGTGTATCATGATTGTACAGCCAAATTAGTGATTAACAAAGAATTAAATGATTCATTTCCTGTGCGGTCGAGCGTGAAACCAGGATGTCCTTTGTCTCCTCTTCTTTTTGCGATTTACCTGGAACCTTTTAGGGGCGAAGCTCCTTAGGGTCGAGCCTTGTCCGCCGTCGCGCCGTTGTAGCCACGCTAGTACTCGCTCTGGTTTGCATGGAGACCGCTAGGGGCGCTGCGGTGCACAAGTGCTATATAAGCGCTGTATATACTGTACACATGTACAGTATATATATATATATATATATATATATATATATATATATATTGTGGGGTCTCACATGTGCTCTTGGGACAAAGGAACGACAACACAGTAGTGCAGACAATCAAAAGGGCATTTATTGCACCTTTCATACACTAATACACACTAGCCGAATTACAACCAATAGAACATTCACACGGGCGCGCGACAAATCAAGGAAGTCCGACTCACCGCGACTCGATAGCGAGCGAATACGTTCGCCCCATGCTATGACACCATCGCCTAGTCGTTCACGTGTACGGTCACGCGAACGGTGGCGCGCTCGAACGATCCGTGTTCGTCCATACCGGTGTCCCGCTCTTAGCCTCGCGCGACGGTCGCGCGAAGCGGGCCGGCGCACGCGCGAAGCGTTCGTGCGTGTTGGTCGCCGATCCCAAGCAAAGGGAGAGCGCCTCCGACCCTTTTCTCCCAAGTGACCTCGCCGTTCGGTGGCGTTAGCATCGCGACGCTAGCGCCATCTCTCGCAACGCACCGCAACCACCGCCGGGCTTAGCCACGCAGAGAAGCCGGACTACAGCAGACATGCGGGGAAAACAACATCAGGGGACGCGTGAGAGTCGCGCATTCCCACATCCCCCCAACCTTAAATCACTACACATACGCCGGCGAAACATGTCACAAGGCCTATCAACGCGCGCGTCGCGAACAATAGTACATGCGACAGTGGCGCCCCCGAGTAAATGTCCACGCGTTATCCACAACGTGCGAGCCGACATTGACTCTGGGGTTCACCGCTGGCGTCCGTTGGTCACAGCACCACGTCTGCAGATTCGATGGCACGACTCCAGCCCAGGACTCGGGAAACGGCGACGCAGAAGTCGGCACGAGTAAGCGTCGCTCGCGCCCTGCTGACGAGAGCCGCAGTAGCCGTTGGTGACTGCCGGCTCTTTTCCCAGCCGCCGAGGGTTGCGAGCCGGATATTGGCGGCCGCCGAAGTCGCTGCGCCGAATTGACCACAGGCATCTCCAAAGCCTGGGGTAGCTCGATTGTAGTCCGGGGCAGCAGCGCTGACGATGTGCAGGTGACAGCAAACCAGGGGTGACTCCGCTCACGCTGCGTACACTCAACGCACTCGACAAACACTAAAGTAGTGCAAGGGAGAGAAATTCGGCATACGCATCGCGCACGTGGTACGATGTTCAATTCGGCTAGCGAAAGTTCGGACGGCATTTCAGATGCTAAGTTCACGTGAACAAAGCTTGCTTTCTTGAGTCGAACGAGTAATTTCAATTCGTGCGAGGCGAACTAATGAGGGAAGCAATGTGCGACATCTCAACACCACGGTCCACCAGGTTGTGTCCCTCAACGTGCGACAGGCGGCTTTGTTAAGCCTTAGGCCTAATGCGTCGCTACTTTGACAACAACCGGCATCCAAAAAAAAAAACAACACCCAAAATGGGCACAAGAACAGGCAGCCGCGAGGAGACGTTAGCTCTGTGAGGTGGTCCTACTCCGCTCGGTGCACACAGCATCCGAGTTGACGTCGCCCACCGTGCCAGACGGTGTCGGAGCGCCCGGTGCCAGGCCGCAATACCAGTCAGCCCGTAGCGGCACCCGTGGCCCGCGGCCACCCGGCTCCCTGAGCCTCGACTTCCGAAGTCAAAGATATAGAAGAAGCTATTTACATAAGAAATTCAGACCACCCACGAGGCTTCCGTACTCACTCGCTTCAGGCTTGCCAATGCTCCCCGGGCGCTAGGCCTCGCTCTCCCAGGATGCAGACCACGTGGCTCTCGTACCGACGAGTGTACTTCAAAACACTCGCGAAAAGGCTTAGCATGTTGAAAAGTTCAAACACGCCACAGCAACCGTCGCCTCGCTCAAGAAAGCACACCGCCGACACTAGCGATCAAAATCTACGCTAGGACTACGCTTCGGTTGAAACATTTCGAACCGAGCAAAACTTAAAATTTAGCGTCCGATGCCCCAAGAGCCCCACGTTGGGCAGCCAGATGTGGGGTCTCACATGTGCTCTTGGGACAAAGGAACGACAACACAGTAGTGCAGACAATCAAAAGGGCATTTATTGCACCTTTCATACACTAATACACACTAGCCGAATTACAACCAATAGAACACTCACACGGGCGCGCGACAAATCAAGGAAGTCCGACTCACCGCGACCCGATAGCGAGCGAATACGTTCGCCCCATGCTATGACACCATCGCCTAGTCGTTCACGTGTACGGTCACGCGAACGGTGGCGCGCTCGAACGATCCGTGTTCGTCCATATACCGGTGTCCCGCTCTTAGCCTCGCGCGACGGTCGCGCGAAGCGGGCCGGCGCACGCGCGAAGCGTTCGTGCGTGTTGGTCACCGATCCCAAGCCAAAGAGAGAGCGCCTCCGACCCTTTTCTCCCAAGTGACCTCGCCGTTCGGTGGCGTTAGCATCGCGACGCTAGCGCCATCTCTCGCAACACACCGCAACCACCGCCGGGCTTAGCCACGCAGAGAAGCCGGACTACAGGAGACATGCGGGGAAAACAACATCAGGGGAAGCGTGAGAGTCGCCGCATCCCCACAATATATATATATATATATATATATATATATATATATATATATATATATATATTGCGAGACAAGGTTTAGGCAGTCAGACTCTCCTTTATTCTCTCGAGCGAGAGCCCCACTACCAGGCCCCAAAACGGTGATCATGAGTATGTGAAGATGAGAATATGAAACGTATGAATAATGCTCACACTAATTTCCCCGCGCGCAAGCGGCCAGCCAGGCCGCGACTTAGCTAGGAGGGAGGCGCCGAATGAATCGTTTGAGACGCGAAACGTGAACGATCTCCGAACCACGATAACGATGGTCTGAAGAAACCTCGATGGGAGTAACGCGATAGTTCATTGGGGATGTTTGTTCATTAATAATGTAGGGGCCAAGAAAGCGCGATTCAAACTTCTCACACAAGCCGGGTGTACGAATGGGCGTCCAAAGGAGCACTTCTTCTCCAGAAGGAAAGGAGACGTCTCGACGAGAGATGTAACGTAGCTTGCGGTCTAGTTGAGTAACTTCTGTGTTGAAGCGAGCACGGTCACGACATTCGTTAAGTCGCGACACGAACTGTTCTGGTATACTGGCCGAGGTGTTAATTGGGGCAGTTAAGAAAACGGCGTCGATGGTGAACGTCGGCAAACGGCCGTAAACTAGGTAGAAAGGTGAGTACCCTGTAGTTCGTTGGATAGCAGTGTGGTGAGCAAATGTCACAAACGGTAAAAGTTTGTCCCACTTGTCGGGGAGCTGGACGCACCTTTTACGGAACCCGAAATTCTGGAGGTCCTCCATGAGCTCAACGGGCGCTCTGCACCGGGCCCGGATGGGATCTCAAATAAGCTCTTACGCAACTTGGACGGTAAATCCATCGAAAAGCTCACTGAGGAAGTCAATAAAATCTGGGAGACGGGGCTGGTCCCCGAATCCTGGAAGACGGCCTCGGTTGTGCTCATCGCAAAGCCAGGTAAACCTCTAGCGCCAGAGAACATGCGGCCCATCTCGCTTACGTCCTGTGTGGGCAAGGTGGCTGAACATGCGATTCACAATCGGGTATCCCGGTACATAGAGTGCGAAGAGCTATTTCCACACAATATGGTGGGATTTAGACCTGCACTATCCACACAGGATGTTATGCTCCTTATAAAGAGACTACACCCAACTACACCAGGGATACTAGAGGCATACTAGCTCTAGACCTGGCCAAAGCTTTTGACAATATCTCGCACAAGTTTGTGCTTCAGGCGGTCTCGGATATGGGGCTGGGACAACGTTTCCACGCCTACGTTAGCTCCTTTCTGAGGGATCGCAGGGCTACCATCAAGATCGGTCAGGTCAAATCCGAGGAATTTACCTTGGGAGCGAGAGGCACCCCACAGGGGGCAGTCATATCTCTTCTACTCTTCAATATTGCCATGAAGGGCCTCTCGGAGCGACTCACCATGGTGCGCGGGACTAACCATGCTCTCTACGCTGGCGATATCACCGTGTGGTGCATGGGAGGGTCCGACGCCGGGGTAGAGCAGGCGCTTCAACAGGCACTAGACATCACGGAGAACTTTCTAGTCGGTTCGGGCCTGAGCCTGTCACCGGCTAAGTCCGAGTTATTACTGTACAGACCCACACGGCAAGGGGTGAGTAACTTCACTCCTTTAAAGCAGATTCCCATAGCTCTATACACACGGGATGGGCTGATGATCCCCAGGGTAGACTCCATCAGAATCCTCGGACTCCTATTGGAGTCCAAGGGGGGCAACTCACAGACAATAGCCCGCATCACCTCCAAGACGGAGAACATGCTTAGGCTCATACTCAGGGTCTCGAACCGCAGGGGAGGGCTGAGCGAGAGCAATCTCCTACGGCTCTACCATGCGTTTCTCATGAGCCACATTAATTACGTCGCTTCGGCGCTGCACTGGTCCAAAAGGGAAGAGACAAAAATCGATGCACTAATGCGCAAAAGTATAAAGCGAGTTTTAGGCTTGCCTATCACCGCCAGCACCGAGAAGCTCATACAATTAGGCATGCATAACTCACTCGCGGAGGTGATCGAGGCCCAGGAGATTGCTCAGGTCGTGCGTCTATCGTCCTCGCGGGCTGGTAGGTGCTTCCTGGAATCCATAGGCTGCGGTCTTACGGAGACTAACCAGCGTAAAGTGACTCTACCGTCCTCAATCAGAGGTACCTTTACGGTAGCTCCACTTCCAAGAAATGTCCACCCGCAATACAATGTAGGGCGCCGCATAGCTCGGGCCCGTTCTTTATTAAAATCGGTTGCAGATAGTCGGGATCTCGCAGCCTTTGTCGATGCAGCCCAGTACGAGCGTTCCGATTGCTTCGCAGTGGTTTCTGTCGACCATATTGGCAAGCTCCTATGTTCTGCCTCGGTTCGAAATGTTTCGGCAACGGTGGCTGAGCAAATGGCCATCGCTATAGCAATGAAGGACCCGTCGCGTCCAAATATATTCACGGACTCGCGGTCCGCAGCTAGGGCTTTCGCTTCGGGCTCGATCTCGCGGGAAGCAGCGGCCATCCTCGGCAGCGAGGGGGCTGCCGGGTTTCACACTATAAAATTGTTCCCGGCCCACATGGGGGCCAACGTACATCCCGATGTTCCCAACGCCAATGAATTTGCCCATAACCGTGCGCGAGGTTTCGCTCACCGCGGCGGTGCCGGCGGATTCGAAGGCGGGGACGCCGGGAGGTACAGGGACTCGCTCGTCACTTTCCATGAGATCTTGACTCATTATCATCTTTCGCGGAGGGCTTTTCCACTTCCTCACCCTAGACTCACTCGATCGCAATCGACGGCCTTTAGGATGCTCCAAACGGGGTCTTTCCCTTCGAGGGGCAGATTTAGTCACTTCTCGCCCAACATCGAACCGCAATGTCCGGACTGCGGAGAGGCGTACTGCTCATTAGCTCACATGCTCTGGCAATGTCCTGCGTTACGCGACACAGAGTTCAACAACGAAGAGGTCTGTTAGGAAGCCCTTAAAAGCGGCGACCTCTCGCTTCAACTTCGGGCTGTCCAGAGGGCCTGCGAGAGGGCGGAGGGCCACGGTCTTCCGGTCCCTGCGTGGGAGCGGCCCGCGACTGCTACCGACTCCCCCTGAAAGGGGGCGTCCAAACGCAGTTCCTCAGGACCTGAATAAAAGTTCTTTGTCTGTCTGTCTGTATGTCTGTCGTGGCGTGGCCCTTTATACATTGATATCATATCTGTTAGCGCGCGATGAGATATATATATATATATATATATATATATATATATATATATATATATATATAGTATATGCACGCCAAGCTCCGGATTCCGGCTCCGCTTCCGGTTCCACTTCCGGTTCCGGAAGCCGGCTTCCGGCGTTTTGCCCGAATGATCCCCCGGTGCTTCGCCCACTCATCATCATTCACTTCGTGGATATGCGGTGTTTTTTTATTTTTGTTTACGTTTGTTTGCAAAACCCCGTATTCGAGGCTACACATTCTTGAGCGGCGAAATTAGAGTTCTAGCTTATGCGGACGACAAAGCCGTGTTTTAAACTGATGAAGAAAACGTGGAGGAAGTTGTCAAAATAACTACGGCGTCCTGCACAGCAACAGGTAGCGCGATTAGTTGGCCGAAATGCCTTGGATTTTGGCATGGAAACTGGTAGAGCACACCCGAAGTGTACTGTATTATGAATTGGACAGTTTCCCCCGGAAATACCTCGGGGGCCCGCTAAATTATTACCAAAATGCTGAGGAATATTGGTCTAGGAAAACAAACGCGTTAAAGTACTACCGATGTAGGGGTGGTCATAACTTTTCAGTGTTTGCAAGAGCTTGCGTTTGCAATATGTTTTTAAATGCCAAATTATTCGATGTGTTGCAAGTGATGACCATGGCCAGAATTTCGGTTCAAGATATGTACCGAGTGTTTGCGACCTTTACTATGGGGATCGCAGTGGGAGCGCACGTGCCGATGCAATTTGTTTCACAAGGTGACAAAAGGAGGTTTAGGGCTGTCGCACATCTTCTTCAAGCAGTTGGTGAACAGATTCTTCTTTGTGCGGGATCAAACTGATGTTTTCTTGAGAACTGTGATCCAAGCACGATTACAGGATTATCTGATTTTGTTGTATCGTCCTTTTCTTTGGAAGCTGCACCCCTTATTTGTGTGAAGTGGTTATGTCGATCTGTACGCTTGCTCAAGGCAAGATTTTCATATGAATACTTGTCTGATGTTACGAAAAAGCGCTTGTATTGTGATATTCTTGATCAATTCTTACCAATACCTGTCTATCGAGCTGTCTACAAGCTGGGTCTTGAGCGCGATGTGCTAAAGCGTGTTCAAAAAATGCCGATCAGACTCCGACTCAGTTAAAATGTTCTTTTTTCAGATACATACCGACACTCTCCCTGTAAAGCCATGGTTACAAAGTAAAGGGGTTTTTGTAGCTTGGTCAGTAAACTGTTTAATCTGTAACAAACCGGAAACAATAGATCATATTTTTCTGGACTGCCATGATGCCGTGTTTCTGTGGGATGTCCTACAAAGAACTCCTAAAAAAAGAATGACCGTTAAGCCCTTTAAGAATCCTGTTTTTTCCACGTGCGGATGCAGGCGAAGTGCCGAGTGATATGCTGATTTTGCTTTGCATGCATAGCGTATGGAAGACGAGAATGAATATGAGGCATGCTCATATACAGGCTCACTCAGCAAGACTCAACTATTTTGTTGAGAGTATGATATACACACGGGACTTGTTCAGAGCGCAATGTCAACCCCCAGAGTAGCTACCTGTACTAGGCCAATTGGCTTCTGTGAAGCCTTTTTAAACCACATACACTGGCCGAGTGGGGGCTGGTGTATTTAGAAGATGTACATGTGTATCTGATAATTATGATTGTGTTTGTGAAATGGCAATAAAGAAAAAAAAACAGCCGTGGCTGCAGGAAAGCGTGCTCGATCGTCCCGCACCGCGGAGGCCCGGGTTCGATTACCCCCCAGACCTAAATTTACCAAATTTTATTTTCAAAGCCACCAGTTTACTTTGTTTACAGGAACCTCCCTGAGAAATGTGACTTTAATCCGATTATTTTTAGACGTGTTTTTCCTATTTGCGGCTCGGCCATTTTTCGTTACGGCGGTTTCGCCATGGTCACTACAAGGCCACCGCCAACATAGATAGCTCAGGCTTTCGCCTTAAAAACAGTGAAGCAATTCTCGAAATGTGTCAGCAATGCTACATACATATTTTGTCGATCTTGCGCCACATATAATTTGGCTCTCCCTGCATGGCATATTTCACAAATGTCCATGCGTCGCGTACGTAATTTGCGGTTAGGCCTCGGCGCTGTATCTTTGGAGCCTAAGCATATAACCTGTATTTAAATATTGTGTGGCCAAATTTGACACCATTACGATTGTGAATTAATTGAGAACTCTGATGAACCACATGCTGCTTACAACACCTCGAGTTGGTGACCTGTGTTCTGCCAGTATACAGTAGTTTCTCTCACTTTACATTTTGGCTTCAACCCACAGGGATGCTTGCCATGCGTGATTGTCTTTTGCAACACACAAATATACTGCACTAATTTCGCAGTAACATTTGTTTTGTCTCTAAAATTTCTATGCAAATCTCGCGTTTCATTTCCCCCTTTGAATTCGCTTTATTTTTCCTATACGTACTGCATATTGACTGCTGAACGACCCTTGCTTCTGACGGTACAGAATTCTAGTTTGTTTAAGAAGTGGGAGGCAAGTTTCCTTGTTTAGTTTTTTACAGTCATTACAATGCTTAGCCACGTGGGAATAACCATTTGAGGTGCTGTTTGTTTTATGTTCTTTCAGCCGAACGTTAATACATCTAGCCGTCTGGCCGATGTATACACACCCACAAGAAAAAGGAAATTCATACACAACTGCGCAGGCACAGGGGACAATGGTTGACCCTTGCTTATGCTCAATCTTGCAGACAAAAGGGCTGTGGTTAGATGCCCTGTCAATTACATTCATTACTCTAGCACATAAACGCGACATTTTCTGAGGGGCTGAGAATACGACGTTGACCCCATACCGCTGCGCTACATTCTTCAAATTGTGTGCAACTTTGTGCTGGTACGGAATTACAGCAAACGCTCTTTTTTCTTTATTAGTGCGGGGTGAGTGCACACCACTATTTTTAACTTTCCTTACGAGTTTCTCACATGTTGCTCCAATCGTCCTTGTCTTCTTATTAATCTGTTAGGTAAATAGCAAAGTAATTTTAAAGTTCTAGCTTTATTATTAGCATTATTGATTCATACCTGCCAACTTTGATGATTTTATCGTTAATGTCCAATTATTAGAGCTTGTTCGCAATCATTGTTATGACACCATGAAATAAGTTTACGATTTGTTATTTGAGTCCAGTATGCACATATTTTCCGACGAATTTTGCAGCACCTTGGGACGAATTTAGGAAAACATTCGTTGGTCATACGCTGATAAAAGATATCATGTCTATCACCAGGATTGAGTGGCATCTACTTTTTACGAGCAGTTTAATCTTGTTTTTTTTGTTGTTTTAAATGTACCTCCCGCTTCTTGGTCAATACCATATTGTGGGTATGTGCCATAATATGAAAATCGGCATCATCGCCAATACCACCGCGAGGTACGCAGTCATCATTGTCCGCGCGCTCCAGAACGTTCTGCGAGCTGCCCAGAGGCAGCGTCGACGAGCCATGGACGTAGATGAGCCGGATGATATACCGTGTCGCCATCCACCTCTGGCAGCATCGCCGTCTCGTGCCTCATTCTCATCGTCCGAGAGCAGCGAGCGGTTCAGCGAACTGTACGGCCAGGGCAGACTGCAGCAGGGAGCGCTGCTCGTTGCCGTGCTCGCCTTGGTCGCTATGCGGGCGCACGAGATCGCCTTCGTGATCGCCACGAGCCCGGTGCAACACTGGTGGGTGCCTCTCTCAGCGTACTGCAGGTGGCCTTAGGCTATAAGTAGGAAGCGTCACGCGCCGAATTGGAAGCCTAAAAAAGTCGCAGTTTCACTCGAAAGGCGAAGCATCGATTGCGATAGCAAATTAGGGGACAACTATACAAAGTAAGGATAGTAGTTTTATCGACCGCGTAAACTTGTAAACATACGCACTCCAACTAAATTAACAAGCATGGTGTCACGCGCGCACAAGCAAACATGAACGCATTTGACTTGATGACCGCGGACACTCGCAGCGAGCGAATTGAGCTTCGTGCCGCCACTCGCATCAATGCTATCTTAGCCGCGAAAGCACAGGGAGGGCGGACTCTGCTCCCGCCGCAAAAGGCCTTTAAGATAGTACAGCCGCGCGGGCGGCCGCTCACGGCACAGAATGCGCACCCCTCCACCTTTCCCCGAGAGCCTTCCGGCCCGGTACGAGCACGCGGCCGCAGTATAGCGTGGCTCCTCCACCTCCCTACCCTCCCTCTGGAGCGTTGTGCGCGACTGGAAGACTGCGCGCTTCCTTCCCGCTTCCATCCCTTGCCTGCGCGAGCTGCGACTGCCGGCTGACCGTCTTTCACCCGCACATACAGCGTACGGCGCGCGGTGACGATTTTATCGGCCTTGGACCTTATACGGAACCTCACGGCGACGTCGACGCCGACGGAAGAAATACTCTCGGAGTGTCCATATAATTGCTATCGCAATAAAAAAGATTAACAAGAGGCTCACGAGAAATAGGCCCTCACAACGTAATAGGCAAGCGGTATAATTCCTAGCCGCCGTGCGAGAAGAAAGTGATTGTACAGAGGAAGATGTACTCTTTTCTGCAGCCTTTAGAGAGCACGTCTGAATATGGAGGAAAGCGGAGTGGAGAACAAGTGGCGATGGCACATCGTGAC
This sequence comes from Dermacentor silvarum, assembly GCF_013339745.2. Classification (NCBI taxonomy): domain Eukaryota; kingdom Metazoa; phylum Arthropoda; class Arachnida; order Ixodida; family Ixodidae; genus Dermacentor; species Dermacentor silvarum. The sequence goes on from NC_051156.1 coordinate 4,821,812, forward strand.
GAGTCACTAAAACCTACCGCAGACCAAACACTGCCTTGAAAGGTCTGGTAAATATGGAGGGCCTATTTCCCAAGAGTCAACGCGCAGGTGGGCTCTGAAGGAAAAGAGCAAGGAAGTTAAAACATCCTTGGAAAATAGAGGCGCCTTCAGGGCAGGTCGCCTTGCCGAGGCTAGCAGCCTGATATCATAGCAGGGAAAACTGCGAAGCTGGACTTCTCGCTCTTACTGCTCGCATCCGCGACCACAAAATAGTAGGTTACATATGAAATAAAGATAAAGGTACGCCTCATGTAATTCGCTTTAAAATAAGGCATATCACTTTTATATCGCAAAATACGACGCACTTGTTATATGAAAGGCTTCGGATAGAGGGCCCTATTGAATGCCAAACGAGCGGAGTAGTTATATGAAGTAATTCCGTATAAATGAAGTGTCACAAATAAAAACTGCACTGGGGAATGCGCGAAGGGAGCCTTCTATGACCGCACTAATTTCGTAGTTTCCGCATTGTTTCCTACTATGTACGAAACCACGGCCGCGCTGGCACGCGGAGTAATGTTTCCCCACCCCTCCGTGCTTAGATCGGAGTGTACTGGAGTCGTATACTACACTCTACGAGATGTAAAAGCCGGCAGCCGGCAAAGTCGTGCATGGAGGAAAATGTAACGGCATTTTGTTCCTATTGGCCAGCTGCAGTCACGTGCACATACCGAAAGGGTCCCTGAAACAGTTTGGACATATTTTGTTGATGCGTAGGTTACAGCTACGGTAAAACATTCGCGCCTCCTTATAAGTGAAGCGTCATATTAAGATAACTAATGTAACATTACAAGTTATACCCTCCTCCCTAGCCATGCGTTTACTCCCCAACTCGTTCGCCGAGCGATCGGGCTAAGCTCTGCGTCCTGATGTGACGTCGTGTCGTCTACTTCCGGCGTCTAGGAGCCAGCACGCAAAGCCTTTCGAACGTCTCCATTAGCCGCCTGACCGTCTATCCCCAGTGAGACTAATCCAAGCAGCGTGCGCTGCGACCGTTCTGTCGCAGCGCCGAGCGTGTCAGTCATTGCGGTAAGCGCAGGCGAGCTGGGCGTTTTGACAAATGGGCGGAGGCGTAAACGGAAGCGACCTGCACGGTGCAGCCACCTGGTGGCGCAGAGCTCAACCAGCCAACATGGAGCTTATATTGCTGTGACCAAGTGTAAAACATTTTAAGCAGTTAAATATAACGTGTTCACGATTACGCTGCTGCCGAAAATTGACAACAGCAGCAAAATAGAGTACACTTGGTTGCTGCTACATTAGCTCTGTCTGGTAGAGTTCTGCGGTGGTGGTTGCACCCGTGCAGGTGGCTGCACCGTGCAGGCTGCTCACGTTTGCACTCTCGCCCATCCTGTAACACGCCCAATCCGCCTGCATTTACCGGAATATCGGACACGCTAAACCCTCATTGGGGTTGCAATCCTCCGGCGCAGTGACGCCGCAAACGCGTAGATCCTGGCGCCGGTCGAATATCACCAGCCCGATGAGCTGCAGCCACTCCGCTGGCTTGTTGCCTTGCAGAGGGACACGATGTCGCAACTTTACATGTCGCCAATTGCTAGATTTGCAGCTCACAACGCAACAAGGGCAATTCATCGTTCTCGGATACCTCGAGATCAACATTGATCGCGCAGCTCGCGTGAACACGGAGTACGTTGTAACTCAAGCAGACAACAGTTGCTGTGTGCTGGAAGTCCTTGAGTGTAGTGTTAAATTTTCGTGGTGTATTGTCTGTCTGTTACTTTTATTGCGATAGCCATTATATGGACACTCCATTTCTGCCGTCGCTGTGATGTTCCGTATAAAGTTCAAAGGCGATAGCACCGCGGCCGCGCCGTATGCCGTATGTGCGAGTGAGCGTGCGAAAGGAGCATAATCGTGGCTCAATCTCGCGCGCGCAAGGGAGGGAAGCGGGGAGGAAGCGCGCCGTCTACCGTCGTGCGCGTGCCACCGGGGGAAGGGAGGGGGACGGTGTTGTACTCCGGCAGCAACTGCGTGTTGCGCTGCCGCGCGCGTTTATCTTGAACGCGATCTTCGTTGGGAACACAGCCAAGGCGCTTCGACGGCTCAAACCTTTATGCGTGCTTCGTTCTCGCCGATAAGTTTGCGTTGAAGCGATAGACGGCACGACTCGCTGCTGCCGCCGCGCTTCCTCACACCAGCGTTTTGACAGCAAGTGTCCGCAGTTGTCGAGTGAGGTGTGTTCATGTTTGTCTGTGCGCACCGACACTATTCTTGTTAATTTTGTTAGCGAATGTTTGCAAGTTTATACGGCCGATAAAGCTACTGTCCTCACTTCGTATAGTTGTCTACTAATTTGCTATCGCAATCGATGCTTCGCCTCTCTGGCGAAACTGCGACTTTTTTTCAATTATATGGACACTCGAGGCGAATTTTCGCCGTCGGCGCCGCCGTCGCTGGGATGTTCTAGTTAAGTCCAAGCGCGATAATATCGCGACTGCGCACTGTTGGCTGTAGGTGCGAGGGAGAGCCGGGAAGAATGGCGGCCTGGTGCCGCCGGCGTCTTGCGCGCGCAGGAAGGGGCTGGGCTGGTGCGAGCTGTCTCCTCGTGTGCGATAATATTAATCTAATTAACGAACGTTCATTAACTTCTTAAATAGTGAACTTAAGGTACATTTTGCCATTCACGAATTGTAGCCGGTGAGTTTGCAAGACGTACCCACTTAAATTGAAATTCCAGGATATCACCACTTTCGAGATATCATTTTCCAAATTGTGGACAAAATACATAAGCGTTCCAGTTACTTTCGTGCTTCAATGCATAAAAGAGTGGTTTGTTAAAGAAATAAGTGGAACAACAGTGCATTTTTACGGCGAGTTTGATGGTGCATATCTCCAAACTGCTGACGTTCTGGAAATTCATTCCAAGTGGATATGCCTTGCAAGCTCAACGGCTACAATACGTAAATTGCCATATTTGCCGTAAAGTAATTGATTATGAATTTCATTTGCGAATTCTTGTTAATTAGTTGAATACGCGTTTCGATTTCTCGTGGGAATAATGTCCGCGTCTCTGAATAATCCAGCACAGTCAACAGGTGACTTTTAAATATTCATCAAAACTTAAAAATGATCACCCCGTATATTGCTTGCGCGTTGTGTACATATGCGAGTACATCACTATAGGTAAGCATCTAAATTATTTGAGAATAACTAGACCACGTAGAAGATAAAATGAACAAAAAACTTTGCATAGGTAACGCAACAAATCTGCAGTTCCTCCCGCAGGCGAAGCATTGACAGCGATCACGACGTTTAGCGTTGCGCTCTAGCTCGGTGTTCTAACATTACGGGGAGGCGACGTGGCGCGACGCAGCACGCGAGACATGTGCTGCTTGGCAGCATGCAGGAACAGCGCCCCGGGGCACACTGTCGATCGCAACGTTGGCGCGATCCTCGATGGAGCGCGAGATGAGACCGACGGAAGACCATAGTTGTCCTTGAGCGCCCCATGAAATGATTGAATATCTTAAGTTTACTGTCCGTTCGTACACTACGATGTGGTATGTACAGAGATCCTCGGCAGGAACGCTAATGTGTGCGCGCGCAACGCTCATGCCAAGAACGCTGCACTGGCTCCGGCAGAATTAACCGATTGAGCAGAGCGACAGTTGGTCTGGAAGACAACTGGAAAACAGTGAATTAGGGTTTGATTTATATTACGTTCATAATGGGGCAAAGGGTGTGACACAAGGCGCCTGGGCGGAAGATGGGGTGCTACTAGCGGACAATCCCAGGGTGTTAGAGAGTTGCGAATATGTGTGGTTACGCAGCGACAAATCTACGCCTTAAAGGGCCCCTCACCAGGTCTGGCCATTTTGAGATGACAAGCGCAGTGCATACAATGCGCGCTAACTATCTTGTCTGAAAAGTATTACATCCCTATATACAAGCCGCGGAAAGAGCTCAAATTTCAAACCAAGCGCCGTTTGCCTTCCTGGCGGGCACCGCGCTCCCATCCGGAGAGTAGAACCAGAACGCCTGTCCGATGCTACGGCGGTTCCACGGTTCTGGCTGACAAAGGTGCGCCTAGTGCGTACGTCATTGCACATTTCACGTCGCAGCCATCTGGGTGACCAAAGGTGTGACCTATTTCAACAAAGGGATTATAAGGATTTCGCATTCCAACACGTAAACAGTCTTAAGTGTCCCTGGCGAAATTTTTATATCTCTGCTAATAATGAACTAATATGAAAATTCTTGCGGTAGAATACTTCTAGAGGACACGTAACAACTTCCAGCATACAACCTAAATTTGCTTTGTGACCAGGTGAGGGGCCCTTAAGTTTAACACAGAGAAATCGAGAATTACGATCTTTAATGAAGTGATGAGTAATTACGTGGTATCAATTCAGCAGAAGTGATATCCATAGTCAAACAACAAAAAAGTCGCAGTTTCGCCCGAAAGGCGAAGCATCGATTGTGATAACAAATTAGTAGACAGCTCTATGGATATTAGTTTTATCATCCGTATAAACTTGTAAACATTCGCTTACTAACTAAATTAAGAAGCGCGGTGTCACGCGTGCACAGGTAAACATGAACACATCTCGCTCGATGACAGCGGAAACTCGCTGTAAAAATGCTGGAGTGAGGAAGCGCGGCCCCAGCAGCGAGCGAATTGACCTTCGTGCTGTATTTCGCTTCAACGCCGACTAAACGTCGAAAGCACAGCGCATACGAAGCTACCGGCATTCTGCGTACTTTGTCCACATCACAAATCGATTTGAAGATGAGGCCCGCTCGGGCGCGCACTTTGTCCACGTCGCAGGTCGCTTTTAGGATACGGCGGCCGCTCGGCCGCGCCGTAAGCAACAGTCGCCGGAGTAGACCCCCTCCTCGCCTCCCCTCTGTGCCTCGCGCGCGACAGAAGACGGCGCGCTTTTGCCTCGCCTTCCTCCCTCGCGTGCGCGAGATGGAGTCGCGATCGTCGGTGGCCCTCGCAAGCTTTCACTCGCAAATACAGCGTACGGCGCGCGGCGGCGATGTTATCGTGTTTGGACTTTATACGGAACATCACGGGCGACGGCGACAGCAGAAATGCGCTTGGAGTGTCCATATAATTGGTATCGCAATAATACGTGGGCGTATACATAAACGAAGGAAAAACACAAGTACCCATCAAGCAATAATGAAACAGCACTTTGGGGCTACCATAAATATGAAGTGGTGCGTGGAATCTGGAAAGGGAGTAATGGTGCCAGAGCTAGCATTCGCAACAGCCATTCTGGTCTTAAAATTGAATATTTTGTCAGGGTTGGAAGTTCACCAAAGATCGGTAGGCTGGTTAGCTTTAGGAACTCACGGTAAAACCACAAATGCGGGGTTGCTGTGTGACATGAGTTGGGCCTGTTTTGAAGTAAGAGAAGCACAGAGTAACTAATTAAAAGTTGTGCCGTGTGTGAAGAATTGCGTACACAGCATTTTATAATAGAGATTAGGCACGTTGTGTCCTTACGTTGGCGATTTCTGACACCGCTTCATGCAGCACATTGAGAATTGTTATTGCTTGTGTATATGGAACATCGTGGCGTTGCTGAAGCGCGGTTCACAGGTATGAGCGCTGTGCAGGAACAATAGTCATATCGTCCGTACCGCTTTGCATTTTAACGCGATAGTGTTAAGGGCCCCATGTTGCAGAAAATCCGATGTCGGCGTGGGAGTCGTAGCCGGCGTTCGCGTCCCGCGAGCGAAATTTACCTGATGTATTCTATACGGTACTCAAGTTATTTTATCACCAAAGTAACAAAGTACCTTGTCATGGCCTACTCGGGTGACCCTAACCCAGACCTAGACCACCCTTTCACTCTCCGGGGGCTCGAAGCTGCCCTGGCTTCTATTATTGCGATAGCAATTATATGGACACTTCAAGTGAATTTCTGCCGTTGCCGTCGCCGTGAGGTTCCGTATAAAGTCCAAGGACGATAAAATCGTCGCCGCGCACCGTATAGACCTACACCATGGCGCTACGTCACGAAAATGCGGTGGCGCTGTCGTCGGAATTTAGTTTCGCATGGTAGGCACTCCGCCGCCGAGCCGCCGCCCGTGTCGCGCCTACCACAGCAGCCGCTGGGTTTCGCGGGTAGTTGTGCGGTTCCATGTGTGAGGCCTTTGTTCTATGATCTTACAACGAAGGAAATGCAGTATGTCGACGTGCTGAGTTGCGTCGAAATACGCAAGAGGCTAAAGTTTTCGTAGGTTTTCTGTTGATGAAAACCCTCCCAAGCAATGGACCACCGCGGTAAAAAGCGAAAGTTGGATTCTCATACCAGATCATCCATTGCGTGCAAAACATTTTGTAACCGTTAAGCTTCTCTTATTTTGAGTAGTGTGCATGAATGAGCCAACCTATGATCTTATAGGATCGTTATTAGCGCGTCATTACAATTTCTTGCCGCGCTGTGGGAAAGCTAGATTAGGATTATCCTTGAATGTAGGTCGACCGAGCAGATGCCCCACAAAGCACGTCACATTTAAATTTATTTCCATCCTAAAGAATTGCGCCACTTGCAGTGTAGATATCATATCACGCTTTCACTTACGCAGGCAGCACAGTCACAGCTACGTTAATTGCAGTGTGGATGTCATAAACGCGCCTAAACGTGTCAATTAAATTTCGAGCGCGAAATAAAATGTACAGGGTTAGTGCAGAGTTGGAGCGATCGGACGGCCGCGACCTACAGGTCAGACTGCGCAGTCCTACACAGCCGGCGTCGCCGGTCCCATCACTGAGGCGATCGCTACTGTCGCCGCTCACGGCGGCGTAGAAATCGGCTACAGCCTGTTTTATTGCGATAGCAATTATATGGACACTCAAAAGCAGATTTCTGCCGTCGCCGTCGCCGTCGCCGTGAGGTTCCGTATGACGTCAATGGAGATGAAATCGTCGCCGCGCGCCGCCGAACGCTGTATGTGCGAGTGAAAGGGCGCGAGGGACGTGCTCTTTCACGGGGAGTGAACGCACGGCGGAGAACAAACGCGCGTTCTGCGCCGTGCTTCCTTAAGGGCTGCAGAAGTAGGCGTCTCTTTCCTCCTTTACAATCACCATATATGTAGAGCAAACGCGCCTTCTTACGACGCGCCAGAGGCCGTGGGGGAGGGAAGGGAGGCGACGTTTAGCTGCGGCACCAAGTGCCTATTTATATCAGAGGCTCCGGCAACAGTCACCAACGCCGCAGGCATATTGAGCGAACGCGGGCAAAACGCCGACGGCGTCGACAACAGTTCTGCGCGTTGCCGGTGCTGCTGCATGTCCAAGTTTATACAGCTGATAAAGCTAATATCATTACTCCGTATAGCCCTCTACAAATTTGCTATCGCAATTGATGCTTCGCCTTTCAGGTGAAACTGCGACAACTTTTTTAACATGAAATAGTTCTTAATAGAAAAAAATATCTCAAATTTGTGCGTGTTTCGTAAAGCAGCGCCCTGTACTAAACCCTTGGCGTGATCGGGAGCAACGATCTGACGGCATTTTGTCTCGCGGACGGAAACCCAAGCACCGGCCGTCTCAGCGAGGCGGCACGGCTGGCTTGCAATTAAGTATACTACGTTTTGTTTGTTAATCACACCAAAGACACCGTTTGCTATTCGTTTGCTATTCGAACCAATTCATTTAAGCGCACGTTAATCGTGTTGTCAAACATAAGCGCACTATGATGAGCTGCAGGCCAGATCGCAAGCGCTGTCGGCCATCACTGCGGCGGTCAGCGAGCTAGGCCTACCGTCTCGTTCGGCCGTATTCCGATGGGGGCGAAATGCAAGAACGTTTCCCTAGGTGCACGTTAAAGAACCTCACGTAGTCAAAATTAATCCGGCGCCCCCACTAACGTGTGCTTCTTAATGAAATCGTGGTTTTAGCGCCCTCCACCCCCATGCCATTAGAAAAAAAAGCGCCATCCTCACGTGCAAGCGGGGGCGGCGAAAGTGGGCGGAGCCTACGCGACGTCGCTATAGGGGCTAAAATATATCGACGGTGCCTACCGCTGTTTACAAACATGGTGTAGGTCTATACGCGAGCGCGCGGGGAACGAGCGCTATCACGGAGAGCGAACGCACGGCGGAAAGCAAACGCGACCGTCGCGCGAAAGGCCGTGGGGGTATGGGAGGGAGGGAAGCGGGGCGACGCTGTGCTCCGGCACCAAAGGCGTATCTTGCAACCGGGCGTAAGGGGAACTTGCCACTCGATAGAGAGATTTAGCTTGTCCGGTAATCGGGTAAACACGAGCGGACCGGGCGTTGGGGCGTTTTGCCGGAACCGTAAACGTGAGCGGCCTGTATGGTGCTACCACCTGGTGGCGCAGAAATCAAACAGACAAAAAACAGCTAATATTGCAGTAACAAAGTGTTTTCTACTTCGCTGCTGGTGTAAATTTTCGGCAGTGGCGTAATCGTGTTGCTGCAGAAAATTTACACCAGCAGCGAAGTAGAATACACTTGGTTACTGCAATATTAGCTGTTTTTGTCTGTTTGAGCTCTGCGCCACCAGGTGGGAGCACCATACAGGCCGCTCACGTTTACGGTTCCGCCAACACGCCCCAACGCCCGGACCGCCCGGACCGCCCGCGTTTACCCGATTACCGGACAAGCTAAACCTCTCTAAGCTCTCACGCGAAAGCAAGAAAGCGGAAAGGCAGCGCGGGAGGGAGGGGGGGGGGAGGTGCAGCTTCTACTCTGCTAACAACTGCACTCGTACTTTGCCCGCGGCTCAGGCGGTCGCCCGCACCGTCTGTTATCTCCACATGGCTCTGACCTTTGTATGCGCTGTGCATTCGCCGCTCAGTTTTCGTTGAAGCGATAAACCGCACGAACCTTCGCCCGCTGTGGCGGCTGCGCTTGCGTTTTGGTAGTCGTTGTCTGCGGTCATTCAGTGTGATCTAATTTGCTTGTGCGCGTTGACACCACGCTTGTTAATTCCGTTAGTAAGCGAATGTGTCCAAGTTTATGCAGCCGATAAAACTACTACCCCTACTCCGAATAGCTCTCTACTACTTTGCTATCGCAATTGATGCTTCGCCTTTCGGGCGAAACTGCGACATTTTTTATACTGCTACTTGCTCCGCTCCCTGCGAGGACGCCATAACATACACCGCACTCCGCAACCTTCCTGGCCACGCCAAGGAATTCCTTCTCCAGATTTTCAACAATGCCTGGGACAGCGGCTGCCTGCCGAGCTCCTGGACATCCTCCCTCATTTCTATGATTCCAAAGCCGGGAAAACCTTCCTCCCTTTCCAACCTTCGCCCTCTCTCCCTGACGTCGTGCGTTGGGAAGACCCTTCAGCAAATGGCTTTGACTCGCCTCTGATTTTCGTGAGGCGAGAAAGGACTTTCCCCATTCTCTTATCGGCTTCCGACGCCGCGTCTGTGCACAGAACTTGTTACTGATCTTCCAGCATACCTTCCTCACACCCACTCTCAGCCAGATCCACGCTCTTGTGACCGTTGATGTCTGCAAGGCCTTCGACGGTGTGTACCACGACCACATCCTGCCTCGACTTTACTCCCTGGGCTTTGGCAGCAGCATGTACTCTTATCTCCGCTCCTTCCTCTCTAACCGAGTGGCTCGCTTTCGCGTTGACACTCATCTGTCCGACCACCACGTCCTCACCCGTGTCACTCCTCAACGTGCTGTGGCGTCTCCTACCCTTTTCAATATTGCTATGACCCCTCTCGCCTCCCAACTAGCCCAAATTCCTGACCTCCACCACATCTTTGATGCCGACGACATCACTCTCTGGTGTTTGTCTGGCTCTCCCGGTCACGCACAGGACACCCTGCAACGTGGACTAGATATCATCGGCTCCTTTCTCACCACTGCTGGCCTGTCGCCTGCTCCTGATAAATCCGAGCTTATCCTTCTCTGCCACTCCTCATTCAAGCGCTCCCACAACGCCCTCATCTCCGTCGATCCGTTTGGCTATCCCATTCCTATCGTCGCCCAGTGCAAATTTCTTGGCTTCCCTTTGCATGCAGCCAAGAACGTGCATGCCCTCCACCACTCCGTAACGACCTGCCACTCAGTAACTCACTACCTGCGGCGCGTGGTCACTCGGCACTCAGGTCTCCACGAGACTCATGCGTGCCGCGTCGCCCATGCGCTCGCCCTCAACAAGTTCCTGTACTTTGTACCTTACGTTTACTTAATAAACACTCAACTTAACACCATTGAAACCGCCCTTGTAGGCCCCTACAAGGCAGTTCTCAACCTCCCTATTACTAGCTCTGCCGCTAAACTCTGCCACAGCTGTCTTCCATCCTCTCCGGTCTCTTCTCTCTCCACCGTGACTCCCAGCTTGCCCGGCTTTCCCTTACCGGTCAGGGTCAGTGGTTACTGGCCCAGGCGGGTATATCTCTCGTTCCCGTTTCCACATCTACCTCTGCTATATCCACCCCGGCTTCTAACCTTCGTATCCTCTCCCTCCCGTCCAACATATCCCCCGTCCTGCATGCCGGCCGTCGTCACGCGGCAGCGCAGCACCATTTCCCCCTCCTTTTTATTACCCAGGAAGTTCCTGCCCTCGAGATTCCTGCGGCTACCATCTCCGCCTCCCAGCACCTAAAACCCACACCAGCAGGTCTTACATACACCCACCGAATGCACTCTCCCTCGAGGTCCTTGCCTATGCCCTACAATCATTTCTCTCCCTTCCCTCTCTCCTAGAGTATACAATATACTCCGATTTCCAAGCCGCCATCCACCACATACAGAACCGCACACTACCCCATTCACTCCAAGCGGAGGTCGAACGAGTGGTCTCTGGAGTGGAGCCTTCAACCGTTTTCCTTTGCTGGTTCCCTGGGAATTTAGGGATTGACAGCAATGAGCTGGCCCATCAGCTCGCCCGTGACGCTTCTAACCAGGCACCATTGGTCTCCTGGCCCAAGCCCTCGGAGGACTGTGGGAGACTCTCCCTGCGCTGCACCATCAAGGAAGTCAACCTTCAGCTCCGTCTCGACAAGCGCCTCTACCCTCCCCCTCATCCATCACTGTGCCGGAGGCTCGCCTTCCGCGGCACATCCAAATGAATGCACTGGTTACCCCCTCCCGTTTGTTTCCCTATCGCTATCGATCCGACCCCAGGTGTCCCAACTGTCCCTCTACATATGCGGACCTATCCCACTGCCTCTTCTACTGCCCGGCTGCTCAGCAATCCGATTGCTATCCTCCACCTTCCCTTTCCATCACCACCTGGCTCGACTGGCTTGGCGCTGAAGGGGAACAAGAACAGCGTAGACTTGACGCCCAGGCGGTCGATATTCTCGGCCTCCAATTTTTTGGCTGAATAAATGTCTTGTACTACTACTACCTTGTCTTACATTGTTTACAACGTTATTCCTCGGAACTTTGAGAATGACAGCCCACGAACAAATGTAATGAAACAAAACACGGACAGCGCATGCCTTTTATGTTAAGTCTTCTAAGACTGAAATATTAAAAGTGCGAAACAATAACAGAGGATCGGCCCACGCAAGAGGCCGCGTTTCTACCAGAAAGCTCGCCTTCGTGCATCATAGCCTTTGCGCCAGTATTTCCCGGGAAACATTACGGTTACACAAGCTGCAGTTGCCGGGAAGCGTGAGAAGTGGTCAGGGATCTTTGAATGCTATCGCGTTCGACTTTAAAAAATCGCCCGCCCTTCCCTTGTCGAGAAAATGGGGATAAGCGAAGTTTGTCGTGTGTGTATCTGACCTTCTTGGTGATTTTCTTTCTTTCTCTCTTTATATCTCTTCATTTCTCTCTTTGTCTTTCTCTCCGTCTCTCTCCTTCTCTATCTCTCTTTCTTTCTCTATTTCTTCCTTTATCTCTCTTTCTTGCTTTCTCTCTCTTTCTCTTTCGTTTTGTCCCTGGTATGTGCCATTGAGCTTGGACCCTTTCTGCACTACCACCAGGATTGGCCCACTTTTCAGCTTGACACCCCCACCCCCGCCGACACTTGTGAGCCTATAAAGCGTCGCTTAAAAAGCGTCCTGCAAAATTTTCTGAAAGATGTCTCGAAACGCGTGCAGGTGCAAGCCGCCGGCTGCCTTCTCCAACCTCTCGGTGGCAGACTGGAAGCGGGTGGGCGTGCCGATAGAGATTAATGGCACATGGAGCCGCTGTACCATGTTCGACGTGCCCGACGACTACGAGAGGCGGAAGCCGGTGAGCTGCCGAGACTGGGACTACGAAGACCATGGGGTCTCGTCCATCGTGCGCCGCTGGAATCTGGTGTGCCAGAGGCACTGGTTGGTCTCCATGGCCGGAACCGTGGACACTCTGGGCGCGTTCGTCGCACCCCCTCTCGCCGGACAGCTGGCCGACGTGGTCGGGCGGCGTCCCGTCGTTCTGGCCGCGGCCCTATGCTTCGTGATGGCCGTCGTCGTGGGTCAACTGGCCGGCTCGTTCAACCTGTACCTGTCGTCGACGCTATTCGCCTCGGGTGGCTCGAGCACCGCGTTTGCCGTGGCCTTCGTGCTCCTCTTCGAAGTGACCGCTTCACCCTCGCAGACACTGTTCTGCACGACGGCGATCGTGCTCGGCGCAGTAATCGCCAGCCTGCTGTCCCTCGCGTTGGACGCACTCGTGTTGCTGCCGGCGCAGCTGATCGGGCCGGCGCCCGCCGGCTGCCTGCTTCTCGTGTGCGCCGCGGCACTCTCGTTTGAGTCCCCGCGCTGGCTGCTCGCCGTCTGGAGGGTGCAGGAGGCCCAGGTGCTGGTCCTGCGCGCCGCCGACTGGAACCGTCAGTCGCACGAGGCGGCTCTGCAGGCGCTCGGCAGGGCCACCGAATCCATGAAGCTGCAGAAGCAGAACGTGTCGAAGTGCGGCGCGGCCACGCTGCTCGACCTGGTCGCCTCGCACGCGCTGCGCCTGCGCGCAGCCGTCGCGCTCGGCATATCCTTCTCGCTGGTGCTCACCTGGCAGGCGCTGAGGCTCGACGCGGGCTACCCGGAGCACAAGTGGGCCAGGAGACTCGGCCTCGCTCTATTCTACCCCGCCTGCGTACTGACGTACCAGGGCATGACCAGTGTGGGCAGGCTTCGGGCGTTGTGCGTGCTCATGCTCCTCCTCGGGCTGGTTTGCTGCCTCCTGGGCGTGCTCCAAGCCGTTGAGCCCCGCGCAATGGCCTCGACGCTGCTGATGCTGGCGAACACGTGCGCCTCCGCCGCGCTCATGGTCAACTTCTTGTGCGTGGCCGAGCTCTTCCCGACCGTGGTGCGGTCCCTCGCGTTCGGCGGTGCCATCTCGGCGGGTCGCCTCGGAGCGTCTGTGGCGCCGGCGCTGGCTGCGTTCGCTCACCGCTACGGCAGGGAGGACTTGGTCCACGTCCTGCTCGGCGCAATGGCATTTGCGAGCACCCTGTCGATGATGGGCCTCCAAGAGAGCTTCTCTGCCCGGCCTACCGACACTCTCAGGGACGTGGAAGCCCAGTCGCTCAGAAAGCTGCGCAGGTCTGCTAGGATGAGTCGAGGACTGCACTAGACCATTTTTTTCGCTCCTTCCTTTGTCCAGCTGTGTGGTATGCAAAATAGCCCACATACGCAACATGCCTGGAAAGGCGCCGATTGGTTCTGGGACTCCTTGTTTTATTGTGATATAACTTTAGATTGTGCCATTTCTTGGCTATGACCTTACCACGCTAGGCAGCGTGTAAACTGCCCTGAAATAATTCTAGTTGTATTTTCTGTACGTAACGGTCGCCTTTTCTATTAGTATTTTTTATTATATTCAGGTATTTGTTTTCCGTTCGAAATACATTCTTTCATATTCGAAGCCGCTTATCCCGCTGTGTGATTTGCATGTGCCTTGCCAGTGGCTCTAGCCGTGCAAAAGAGGCCTGTCGGTGAATCGAAAGTTGGCTTTTCCCCCCATGTTTCCCTATCCTTAGCATAGCTGCCAGAAGAGTGCTCAAACAACTAATAATTGTTTTACTTCAACTGCGTGCGCGTGCACTGTGTCTGTACGGTTCTTGCGCACAATCCAACTGCTTATTTCGCCCATTGTTTAGAGATATTACCCCCGCCATATTTTGGGCAACTCTGAAACATGCTATATAAAGAAATAAACGCTCCAGAACTTTCTGAACTCTTTGTATCGTGCAATGTATGCAACTTTTTATTTTCAGGTGACAATCAATACGTGGGCTCGAGCGAGCTTTTTTGTCAGCAGCTTTAAAAGATTGGCTACGAGTCCGTCTGTTTCACTACACATGACTTCTAAGCGCGAAAAGAGTTGTAATGCCTCGCCATGACACGATGCAGGCCAGTGGGCACCTCATAGCAAAGCTGCATTTGCCATTTTACTGTTTTATGTCTGTACGAGCGAAGCGTAGTGTCGTAGCCAGCTTTCCCTGTCCGCGAGAGGTGGCTGGGTGCAGTCGGTATGCAATGTACCATTGTCGGAACCTTCCTAGCTACGACCGCGGTGCTTGCACGTAGAAGATCGGTATTCCTGTATACGGCCGATCAGAGCGTCTGCTGTAGGTTTGTCGTCAAGGATGGCAAATCCTATGTTTAAGTGTGGGCTCTGAATGCCGATAGGCGTAGCGTAACACACTGCAGCAACCACAGACGGCCTTGGTGTAGAGCCTCCGCCGCGGCTGTGGCAGTCAGGCTACAGAGGTGCCGCCAAGTACCTACCAGTAAGATAGGTACAAGCGTACTCCCGGCCAGGTGTTCAGCCATTATGGGACCTCAACGCTTGGAAAAGGGCGTTTCTCCCCAATCCGAAGGCGTCCCCACCTAATAGGTGCATTGGGACGCCACATGGGAAATGGCCGCCATGGGAGTGACCCATACCCCCTTTAAAGGTTTGTTGTGCCCACAGGGTTCCATGGAATTTCCGTGACGCCTGCTCCTCCCCCAGAACAATTCCCCTCTAAAGAAAGCCGAGTGACCGGCCGGGGGACCTGTGTGCCCATTTGGATAACCGGTGGCCAACCGGAGGCAGCGTTGATTTGAACCCACGACCTTCCTCAGCCGAGGCGGACACTCAACCACGAGGCCATGGCTGCGGTGTGCTTTTTGTCCCTTCCGTACGGTGGCACATCAGTCGCCGGCTATATTGTGAACAGGTTGACAATAGGCACAACGGGTGAACAAATATCAAAAACTATCCAATGACAAAGGAAAAAGCGAAGTCTAAACAATGTACTGCACATCAGCGTTTTGACGTGGTGGCGCTCGAGCCTTAAAAAAAAAAAAAAAACTGGATCCCACGCGCTGTGGGAATCGATCTAATCGAATCTTTCAGTGGTGTCTGTGGAGGACGGTGTTGTACCTTAGCCACCATTCGCAAGTTGAGACCACACGGCTCAGATGAACATTTCCACTGCGGAACTGCCTCGCTCAACATAAACCATATTGCCCTCGATCATGCACATGACACGCATGAAGACGAAGGAATGGCAGTGATGGAATGACGGCAATGGCATGAAGATGACGGTATGATGACGGCTCAGCGCAAGGACGACAATGAAATGACGATGCAGGCAAAAGGAGAACGGCATAACGACAGGAAAATCACTACGACAAAATGACCACGATGGAAAGGCCATAGCGGCATGATGACCATGGTATGGCGACGCTGTAGCCACGACCATGATGTGACGACGATGGCGTGACGACCATGAGATGACAACGCTGAAGGGGTGACGATGGTATGACCACAATCGGGTGACGACGGCGTTATGATGACGATGGTTTGACGAAGGGAATGGCTAGGCGGGAATGATGGCGGTATGGTTGCAAAGGTTGCAAATAACGAAGACGAAACGACCACAATGATATGACGGCAACCCTGCGATGACGACGCGGTGACAATGGCATTATGACAATGAAATGATGAAGCTATTAGCGTGTACGCCTTGACCGACGCATCTACGAGATTTGGAGCAGCCGCCTGTTGTTACAGTTTTGTATGTGAGGGGCGCAACAGAATGTCCATAAAGGAACAGCGTAGGCATGCTAATTGGGCGAGTTTTGAAATGGCAAAGGGTAAAATAGACATCTAAGCAGCATTTACGGATTAGCGGCACTCGGGACAGAAAAAAAGACGTGCTAGAAGTAGCTTACCTTGGTAGTGATGGCAGGTAGTGATGGCAGAGATCAAAATAAAGAATTGATTGTTCTAGAAGCAATATTAATCAGTTTGAGAAATCGGGCCAGGTGGTATTAGTAGACGTGAATGCGCACATTACTGATTTAGACGAATATACTGATTACAGCGGTTCTCTAGAGCTGAATCTGTGCGATGAACGGAACCTCGTAGTAGTTAACAGGGTGAATAAGTGTCATGGACAAGCAACATGGCAATGCGGAAACAGGCAGTGATGTACTGACAGCGCCCTATAGTCTCAGAAACTGTCTACGAACGACTAGACCAAATGAAGATAGATGAACATAGAAAAGATAGCCTGGGAAGCGATCATAAACGTTAGCCTTAAAATTTGGGAGAGGTACTAACGCAAGATGCAAAACAATAGCAGCAGAATGTTTAAAAACTAATCAAAAGGAAATGTCAGAGATCGCAAAAAGCATTGAGAACAAAGCGGAGGCGCTTCCTACAACAGTCTTGGAACATAAGGAACTGATGGACTTCATGCAACAGAATATAAGACATACACGACAAAAGAAAAAAAAAGAACAAAAAAGAAACAGCTTGTTGGATTGGAAAGAGGAAACTGTGTATTCGTGGAACAAGGAAATAAAACAAGTTATAGACGAGCGTAAGCAGGCGTCTAGGCATAATCGAGAAGCCAAAAAGTACCGATTACACGAAGAGGTGCTCTTTAGATGGAACAAGTGCCGAGGAAAGAAAATGGTTGGGAGTGGGCCCGTGTGAGAGAAAAAAAAATTAATGCGCAAGTAAACGTTGGGTGCATGACATTCGGAGAAGAGACAAAGTCGAACCAAAAAGATTATGGAACCATGCAGGGCAACGTATTCGCTTTGTCGCCTAGAGAGGGAATTTCAGCGCGACTAAAGTGAGAAATTTTGCCCAATTTCGCCGATATTTTCATTTTTTAATGCAGTGAAGCGAAACTAAAAAAAAAAAAAAACTGCGTTCACTCCCCGTGAAAGACGCGCCCCTCGCACCCTTTCACTCGCACACACAGCGTTCGGCGCGCGGCGACGATTTCATCTCCAAATGACGTCATACGGAACCTCACGGCGACGGCGACGCCGACGGCAGAAATCTGCTTTTGAGTGTCCATATAATTGCTATCGCAATGAAAACTGCGATTTTTTCCTGCAGGCCAGTATGGCGAAAGAGAAGAGAAGAACACGAGGACTAAAATATTATTCGGATCCTACGCGCTGTGGGAATCGATGCAAGTGCAGCTTTCTGTGCTGGTTGCGTCGATTGACTATAATATTGGCGGTGATGTTTACGGTGAATGTTTAAGTTCATCAGCGTTTAGTGCAATACTGGAGTAGTGAATTGGCGCTAAACGTTACTTGCGTGCACCATTTGTGTTTGTCTACGTAGTATACAGAGTACACAGCCAGGCGCGCTTGCTCGAGGCGTTGTTGTGCGCCATTGTTCATAGCTCGTGAGAAGGTTAGCACTGCCATTGCCTCACACAGCCCAACGCATCGTGGTATAAGTGTTAAATTTTAATTACATTGTGGAGCTTTACGTGCCAAGCCCACACTCTGATTATGAGGCACGCGGCACTGGGGGGCTCCGTTTTAGCTTTGATCACCTGTGGTTCTTTAACGTACACCTAATTCTGAGTGGACGAGCGTTTTTAGATGTCGCCCATGTGGCTGCCGCGGCCGAGATCAATCCCGTGACCTCGAGCAACACCATTGCCACAATATTAACCCGGCGGGTATAGAGAAGTGGTGATTTGATGGGCGGCCGCTTCGGGGGTATATTGCCGTCTAGACGCTGCTGTGCTTTAATATGCTTTGTCGCTCACGTGCCCTGCGTCAGTTTTCCGCTTGGCAAATTTATATGGTGTGTATTTCTTCAGAAATAGTAGAAACATGATGCAGCGTACCTTTCCGACGGGAATGTTGGAAACCAAGTACAAGGTAATTGAAAGTATAAATAGACAACCAGGAGTCATGAAAAAGAAAGTGAGTGGAACAGAGACAGTAAGTTGGATGCATGGAATGGAAACAAAAAAAAGCCCATGGAGATTTACAAGAATCGCAAGAAAGAAATTAGAAGGGAAAATTTGTACGATAACACAAAGGGCAATGTCTTGCTATTTGATACTCGAGCCGGTTGCCTAAGGACGAAAACATATCGGAGCAAATATTCGGAACTAGAGGAGGCATGTGTATGCTGCTGCTAAATTATGGAGACAATTCAGGACATCCTAATGGAATGAAGGTATTCGCCCAGTGAGACCCGTAGGTAACGTGCGCCTTCCAGAAGCGCTGGGATTTAAAGTGGATGGAAGCATTAACCGGTCAGCAGTCGAGATAAGCACGAAATGTTTAGAGTATTGGTGGAAAAAAAGCAGGGAAGAGATCGATGGGACCGGATCCATTACAGGCATAGGTAGCAGTACAAGGTAGATATAGAAGTTTTTAAGATTAGAAAAAAGAACAAGAACGAGTATACAAAAACGCTTGAATAAAAAGCGTGTATAGCATACCAGATTAATTGGAGCAGGCTAGGTTCCACTTGACGTGGTGGTGGACAAAATC
This sequence comes from Dermacentor silvarum, assembly GCF_013339745.2. Classification (NCBI taxonomy): domain Eukaryota; kingdom Metazoa; phylum Arthropoda; class Arachnida; order Ixodida; family Ixodidae; genus Dermacentor; species Dermacentor silvarum. The sequence continues at coordinate 4,840,516 of NC_051156.1, forward strand.
TCGTGGCACTTAGTCAATCCGAGTTGTGACTGCCGCAGAAAAAGTGGCTTGGAGTGAAATAAAGTGTCGGTAAGCAAGGAATTCTTATGCAGCCTTTTAATTTTTGTAGAGTGAGATTGAAAGAGAAGTGAAGCTGTTATTTTTACAGGAAAAACGCACTGGCGGAGTTAGTTTTCAAACTTTCTGGACTTGCTTTTGTGCCATCATGGAGAAAATTAAGATAAGGTAACGTATTCACTTTGTCGCCTAGAGAGGGAATTTCAGCGAGACTAAAGTGAGAAATTTTGCCCAATTTCGCCGATATTTTCATTTTTTAATGCAGTGAAGGAAACAAAAAAAACTGCGATTTTTTCCTGCAGGCGAGTGTGGCAAAAGAGAAGAGAAGAAACGTTTATTGTTGAAACAGTGTCCCGAGCGAGGCCCGGTATCACCCTGAGGTGGGAAGGTTTCTTAGTCCAGGAACCCTCTGGCTTCCGCTGCCTTCTTGGCCCTGGCGACGTGTTGTCGTTGGTCTTCCAGGTCCCCGAGGGCGAGCTTGGCCTCCCACGTTTCGAATAGGTGGTCTTCGTTTGATTGTGGTGCTCGGTTAGCGTCTATTTGCGGCTGCATTTCGCTGTCTTCACACGAAAAAAAAAACACGAAAAAAAAGAAACAAGCATGCCCTACTCAGCCGGCTCACGGTGCACCTCGAGACCAATGACATATACACCCACAATATCATTGGTTTCAGAGCCGGCCTCTCGACACAGGACGCCATGAAACTGATAAAGCATCAGATCATCGACCGGAGCACAGGAGATACCAGAGCCATCCTTGGAATAGACCTGGAGAAGGCTTTCGACAATATCTCACACGAATTCATTCTCCAGTGTATTGCCGGCCTGGGGCTTGGGAAGAGGGTCTACGACTTCGTGCGATCATTCCTTAGCCAGAGAACTGCCAAGCTCAAGATCGAAGGATACCTCTCGCAAGAGATCACCCTCGGTTCACGCGGCACGCCTCAGGGCTTAGTCATCTCGCCAACATTATTCAACATCACAATGATCGGGCTTTCCAAGGAGCTCGTCAAGATTCAAGGAATCAACCATACCATCTACGCAGATGACATCACCAGCTGGTGCGCCGGCGGGAGCGACGGCCAAGTTGAGGACGCCATGCATAGCGCCATCGATGCGACCGAACACTTCCTCTGCCCCACTGGGCTCAGATGTTCTCCATCCAAGTCTGAGCTACTTCTCTACAAGAAAAGACCTAGAGGTAGTGGCCATCGTGATTGGAAACCGGCGTCCGAAAGCGAAATACGGCTTTTCACTGGTAACGGGTCCCCGGTGCCCAGAGTGGGCTTGCTCCGAATATTGGGAATGTATATCAAGTCTAATGGTGCCAATGGTACCGCACTCAGAAGATCATCGCCAAGACGGAGAGTGCTCTCGGCCTCATCCAGAGGATCGCCAACAGGCACCGGGGAATCAAGGAAGACAGGCTCATCCGCATTATACATGCTTTTTTGCTCGGCAACCTTTCATACTCGGCAGCCATGCATAATTGGCATGTTCCAGAGTGGAACAAGTTAAATTTCCTCATCAGAAAGGTGTTGAAGCTCGCCCTCGACTTACCTGTAAGCACTCACACCGAGAATCTGTTAAAGCTTGGAGTGCACAACACGCTCGAAGAAATAATAGAGGCGCAATAGCCATCACAGCTGCTCAGGCTATCCGGCACCCCGGCGGGCCGCAAGATACTCGATGAGATGGACCTCTACCCTGTCGACAAGTGCCCTGACGCCGTGCGGATTCCCAGCGACATCAGATCTCAACTACACATCGCGCCCATTCCCCGCAATATGCACCCCGCACACAACGTCGGCAGACGTCGGGCCAGGGGTAGAGCTCTACTCGAACATGTCCGTAACAACCACGCTGAGGCAAGCTTCGTGGATGCCGCGGCATATGTCCAACAAGAGGCGTTCGCCGTCTCCATCGTCGACTCTAATTCCAGGATCACTTGCTGCGCTACAGTACGCACTTCGAAGCCATTAGTAGCCGAACAGGTTGCAATCACGCTGTCTGTGCTCGATGGTCGCAGAGAGGCAGTATATAGCGATTATTATAGCGATAATAAATAATTCCAAGGCGGCCATTAAGGCCTACCAAACTAGGATGGTCTCCCCTCAGGCCCTTCGCATTCTCCAAAGCTTGAAAAGTGTCTCTCCGCATTCTCTCAGTTGGTTTCCCGCTCACTTGGGGTCGACTGAGGGCTTTCCCTCTAACCCTAACGAGAGCGCGCACGAGGCCGCGCGAGGACCCACTGCTCACGTATAATGAGATCATCAAGCATTACTATCTGTCAAGACGGGTATTCCCCCTCCCGCACCCTGCCTTATGCAGGGTGCGGGCGGTGACCCTTCGACTTTTACAAGCGCGTGCGTATCCTAACCTTGCAGTTTTTCACGCTATATACCCTGAAAGGTATCCCAGTGCGGACTGCCCTGCCTGTGGACTAACGGCAACATTGAACCATGTGTTATGGGAGTGTGAAGCCATCGGCTCCGCCTTCAGCGAGGACAGGTGGGCTGCGCTTTTGGGAAGCCCTGAACTCCACGACCAAACCCTGGCCGTCCAGAGTGCCCGCGATCGGGCCGTCAAGCTCTCGGCTTGGCGGTCCCTACGTGGCACTAGCCGGGTGACACTGTGTCTCGCCTGCGTCTTCTCTGGACCTAAATAAAGTTATTTCACTCACTCACTCACTCACTCACTCACTCACTCACTCACTCACTCACTCACTCACTCACTCACTCACTCACTCACTCACTCACTCACTCACTCACTCACTCACTCACTCACTCACTCACTCACTCACTCACTCACTCACTCACTCACTCACTCACTCACTCACTCACTCACTCACTCACTCACTCACTCACTCACTCACTCACTCACTCACTCACTCACTCACTCACTCACTCACTCACTCACTCACTCACTCACTCACTCACTCACTCACTCACTCACTCACTCACTCACTCACAAACAATGCATTTTACCTTGTGTTTGGATTTATTTTTCTCGTTCCTGCAACCACCTGATTCTTAGTCATTCCCCCACAGTTAGATTGGGCCGTTTTTTGAGGTTGTTGTAATCGCCATCAGGATCATCATCATCATAATTTTTTATAGCGGCTTGTTGGCGATGAACTGCGAGATCATGTAGAGAGCTTGAGCTGGCTTGTCATGAGGCACCATGTGACCGGATCCCTGGAAATATGAGGGCGTAACTTGAAGAAAGACTAGCACATCCTCCTTTAGTTTGCGATGGATGGTACATGTTGACAAGGATATACACAAGTCCTAATGCATTGAGTTTAAGGCGTGTTTCATCTGGAGCTTATCACTTATGCATGCACTGCATATTTTGTACGTGCTGTACTTGACAATATTGCCGCACATTTAGTACTGAGCGGTGCGCAAGTTGTCGATCTGTAGTCTTCTTTTTTTCTGCAAGGCAAAACTTAATGCGCAACACAACGATGAATGTCATATGCCCCAGCATTCCCCGAGCAATTTTTCTCTGAGCACATAGTGCCTTTCGATTTTCTCATCAGCAAGGGAACTTCAAGTGACATCTATTGTGAGCGGAAAATCCACAAACCCTCAAAACAGCCAACTGTTATGCACGTGGCAACATGTTGCTGGGCTAGTTGGTTCAAATCATGGGGGGTACACATTAGCACGACGTTTAAACATAGACTTAGTAGGAGGGAGCAGCAAAGAAAACTTTACGTAGATTGTATCTTTCCCATGGCTTCAATACAATTAAGGCATTCACTGAAAAAAAATCAGTGCGGATTTAGCGGCAAATACGAAAGAAATTCGTTAGCATTACGTCGCACCTCTTTGAGGTCTCGGATCCATGGTTGAAACCACGGTCGCTCCATTGCAAAGTGTTGTTCAGTGGCTCACTCAGCACACGCCCTGCCTCTATCGAGGAGCGAATTGCAAGTGACGATGGTCCGGAGCAGACCACCGTCAGTTGCACTATATATACAGGGTGTCCCAGCCATCACGCAGCACGATTAAAAGAAAAGAGGAACGGCGTTACGCGAAGCAAACCTAGTGCGTATTGTTTCCAGTACAGTGGAGTAGCCGCCAGTAATTTTTTTGGTTACTGATATTTAATTAGGTAATTGTAATTATCTAACTCGAGAAGTACTGCCCTAATTATCAAAGTGTCAATGAGAAAGTTGTAGAGCAACATGAAAAACTCCCGATACAGCTTTCTGTTGCTTTCAATACCTGCTACATAAATGTGTATTTCCGAGTGCGAAAGAAGCCCGCGAATACACGCACAATTGCCGCGAGACTGGCCGCTCGAGGCACTTTGCGTGTATTCGCAAAGTGCCTCGTACATAACTGATGGCTTCGTGTGCGATGTGTTCTCGCGCGCCTAGGTCGCGTTGAAACGAGTGGCGGCACGAAAGTCAATTCGCTCGCCACTACTGCCGCGTTTCATCACGCCAGTGTTCTGACAGCGAGTGTCCGCGGTCATCGAGTGAGATGTGTTCGTGCCGGCCTGTGCTCGCGTGACAGCGTGCTTGTTAATTTAGTTAGCAAGCGAATGTTTACAACAGTTTATGCAGCTGATAAAACGATTAACGTGACTTGGTATAGTGGTATAATATTTTGCAATCACAGTGAATGAAGCAGCAGACCCACCATAGTCACAGCTTCGCTGGCTTCCATCTTCACAGTAGTGGAAGGGCATTTTTCTTGATTTATTTACTCGTTTATTGTCCCTCCTGCCTGGGCCTGACGATGGCCGGCAGTATTGTATAAACAGCGAACTAGCTATCCAACTAAATAAATTAACAAATATGCCAACGAGGTCCCTGAAAAGGGTCATACTGAAAACAGATCGATGGTGCTCCCAAAAACAAGTTTCCGCAGATGCATCATTGCCATCAAGTCAACACACCACAATGAACGCCGTGAACACTTACACAATAAACGAATAGCTAACTATATAGAATCGTAAAATTCATTCAAACACGGGATCTACAGCATAGCGGAACATGCACGACAAGTATATCCTCGTATAACACGTTATAACAGCGATATCTACGTGACTTCCCACGCTAACAACGGAAACGTTCATACTTAATTCTTAATTAGCTACTTGATTTGATCACACAAAGTGCGTTCGCGTTTTCGTAACGCGCTTCTGTGTTAGGGCTAACTGTAGGCTGCATTCTACATTCTGTGTCAAGGAAAAAGTCTGCAACTAGGCACGAAATAATTGTTATGTAATTCAGCGTTTCCGAGACGGAGGCCAAATTCACTGAAGCACCTACCTGGACTGTAGCATAGGTGATGTTTCCATCAAAGCTCTGATAAAATCCGGCAAGGCGACTATCCAATATCCATTGCTGGTACTCTGTGGTATTCTGACAAAAGAGAGATAGAAAGAGAAATATGGTAACAGGCAGGCTATATTGTGGCAATCTATCGATGCGATGCGAGAATGTACACCTGACTGGTTTGCGATATCAAAGAAGCTGAATGCAGAAATTGCAAGTGATTTGCTGCCGCTCTTTATTATGCCAGCGTTCTGACAGCGAGTGTCCGCTGTCAGCGAGTGAGATGTGTTCGGTTTGCCTGTGCGCGCGTGACACCGTGCTTGTTGATTTAGTTAGTAAGCGATTGTTAACAGCAGTTTTTGCGGCCGATAAAATTATTAGCTTACATCGTATAGCTCTCTAATAATTAACTATCGCAATCAGTGCTTCGCCTGTCAGGCGGAACTGACTTTTTTAAGACACAATTACTTCGAAACTAAATGTCGTGAGGAAACGATATACACCAAGTAAACCTCAATAGCAAAAGCCGAAAAAACTGCTTCATCGAAGCCGTGATTTATCTGAAGAATCCGAGGATACGTAAGCAATTCTTATGAGTTGTGAATGCGAAAGCATTAATGTCTAATTGAACGCTGCTGAGCGGTTCTTAGAGTTATGAACTTGCGGGCAAGCGAGCGCGTTGAGACACTTGGCCCGTTTAGATTTGGCCTTACCCAGGTGCTGTTAGAACGCAGATGAGGGATTGCGCGGACAAGGAGCTCGCGGATAACGCAGACTTCCGAGAGCGAGGGTGATTTGGCGTCGTGGCGTTGCCCTCTCTCCTCATGCAACACTTGGCGCGCTACTGCGGCACCAGCAGTGCCCTTTCGTCCACTAAGCTCCGTCGAGGCGCACTCATGACGTGGCGTCGCAGCCAATGGGAATTTAGGTGCCGTTTCGGTGCTACAGGCGCCGGACGCCGGCGTTTTCGCTCAATGACCCATTTGACACTTTCGCATCAAAAATATATGTGCTATACGAACGACTCCCTCTGTGTTGAGTGAGAGGGCAGCTTCATACTTTCCGGCAGTAATCTTAGCATGTAGCTCTATTATGACATTCAGGGTATGCACATAACAAAGGGGAGGGATATATGACAATGCCAAAATTGGAAACAAAAAATTGTTTCTGTACTTAACATAAAACAATACACATTTATACTAAAAGAAGTAAAGCTGGTACAATCAACTAAAAAAGAAAGCTTAGTAGTACAAGCGGAAGTCCAGAAGAAAACGAGCCAACCAGAAGAACAAATTCAGCGCTAATTAAAGAACATAAACGAAGTTATGCCTGTTTTTCGAAAAAAAATTAAAATGCGTTGTGTCCTCGAAGCAAGTAGTTGCTTCTGAAAACTAATTTCATCCAGAGATTGTTGCAAGTAAAAATACATGTGAGTAGGTATCTATAATGAGGAACATCAACTTTTTGTAGGTGGCCAATTCTAGACGATATGAAAAGAGGAATTTTAACGAAGAGTTCAAAAAACAATTGTCATAATAATAAATTTTATGAATAACACTGAGCCGGGCTGTTTTGCACCAACTGTAAGTTCTGGAAGGTAACTGTTGCTTACCATAATGACACGTGACTTCACCATGGTAACACTGGCTTTGTGGTTATAATTGGATAAGATGTAGGGAGTGGAACGATTGTGCACAGTTGATAACTCGTTTATAATAGACGGCATAGCGAACAGGTTTTGGCCGACTTGTCGCCGTGTCTCTCATAGTCGAGAACAGTCTTGCACAAAGGATAGGCGGATACAAGTGCACAGGGCAAGCATCGTGTGCACTTGCTTCTATTAGTGACCTTATTGCCATTTCTTGCGTTCCCTAGCCAGTCATAAACGCTCTCGAGCGGCTTCTTTGCATTGGATGAAATTAGGGTAAGGTATCTGTCATTGGTAAACAACAGTGAACAGGAAGAAATTCGCAGCATAGTTCCACCCGGGTCTCGAACAGCTGAATCCTTCAATTCCCCCAGTAGTGTTCACAGTGCTTTCATCTTATCTGCAAACCATTTATGGTGTTTCCTAGTGCGTCCCAGGGCGCCATTCTGGACACTTTCAAAACTGTCACTCTGTTGGATTCCGCCATGTTGCTATTTTTGAGCCAATCGGAGAGGCCGTGGCAGTCCCCCGGGCCAATCAGTTCTTACGAGAGGGCGAATTGGACAACATTGCCGCATTCTACAGTGTCTAGAAAAGCACTCCTAGTCGCCGCGCTACTGACCGAATGAGTAGCCGAGAGTGGTTGGTTAACTGCTTGTCGTCAGTAACAACACCAATAGCGCACGAGCCTCAACGGTCGCCGGTCGTGTTAATTGTCGCCAAACGATTGTGATGCGTCGGGAACGAAGGTTGCATCCGACCCTTTCTATAGCTCCTAAGAGCGCTCGACTGCTCACAGAGGCACGCTCTTTTCATTTCACTTACTGCCTTTAGGTGGTCAGCTATTTTTCACTATGTGACGTGATGAGTATTCTGGCTGAGCAGTTGTGAACCTTTATGATTATTGTTCTTGCCATTGTCCAGTTAAGCACGTGAAAAGCGTTAATTCACCAGCTCGCTTGACTCTGACACCCTGGTGACTATACACATAATATGAAAAGCGTTTGCAACTATGGTAGTTTATTTCCAGCTGTATAAAGAGCATGTTAAACTAATCACGGTTAGTGCATATGATTTTTTATATGAATGTAAAATATTTGAATACCCGTACATGGGAGCCCTATGTGTTGCATTAGTCACAACACGCTACTTTGCTACTGAAAACAGAGACGGAGGTCGAGCAGGCGTGCCACGCTTACCTTATATCCGAGGTTCCTTACAAACCACTGGTCACCGAGGAAGTTGCAAACTGTGTCAATGTCGCCGTTATATATGAGGCTTCTCAGGCGTCCGGAATCGACGATCTTCTTGACAACAGGGCCCATGTGCCAGTACTGGCGCGTGTAGTTGAGTACCTCACTGCGAAGGGGAGGCAGAAACACCACTACTGAACCACAGTCTTTTCTGCAGTCTTTCAATCAGGAAAAATAATTTATTGCAGAAGAAAAACCAAAATATCGCGTAGTTTACGTATAGGAATGGCTAAATGGGGTCCAAATTAAGAGGCTCGAGCAGGTCGCCTCTGGCTACTACATCAGTGGGCACGGCAACACAGCCCTGACTATGTCACCCAACATACCGCTCTTTGTGCAGGTCTTGTATGCGTGCAATGCTAACATTTTCAGCGGGATAACAGCTATCTCGGACGGTGGATGCTCGGAGCCTCGCTACAGCATCATCGCATCGACACGCATGAACCCGGACAGCGATTGCACTAAATCGTTCACGGAAAGCTGCACGGTACTGCTGCCGACGCCACACGTGGAAACCACCTTCTGCGCATCTTCGTCGAGCACGATGACCACGGTATCCGCCCCCAAGAAGGACCTGCTGCTGCCTATAAATTGGAGCTCACCGAGGGTCAGCTTCAGTGGGCACGGCAACACAGCCGTGACTATGTCCCCCAACATGCCGATCTTTGTGCAGGTCTTGTATGCGTGCAATGCTATCATCTTCAACGGGATAACAGCTCTCTCGGACGGTGGATGCTCGGAGCATCGCTACAGCATTATCGCATCGACACGCATGAAACCGGACAGCGATTGCACTACATCGTTCACGGAAAGCTGCACGGTACTGCTGCCGACGCCACACGTGGAAACTGTATCGCCATGTGATAAGACATGCGCGGAAGTCTTCTGTATTTTAGTTACTCCGCGCAAGATACGCCATTTATCTTTTTCCTTGGCCACACGTGTTGGCCTGCCTATATAATCGAGCCTCAAATAAAGGTGGCGGCCCCTTACGCTCATCAGATGACGTCCTGTTTCTGTCATCAAATGCAGCGCAACGATACATGGTGTCAGAAGTGCCAGGCGTGCCCGACGACGCGCTAATGAGAGTCAAGTTTTGGGAGCTACGACACTGAAATGGATCTTCTGAAGCCTCCAGACCCTCTTCGTATCACAGGTGACGTCTCCAAAAACTGGCAGCTATTTAAGCAAAAGCTAGAGCTCTACGTTACCGTAGTGAAACCCCAAGACAAACCTCTGAGCGATGCTGCAAAGATGGCACTACTGCTGACATTGGCCGGCGATGAAATTCTCAAAATATTTAACAATTTTGTTTTTAAAGAAGATGAAAGTAGAGATTACAAGACCGTCGTAGAGAAGTTGGACAACTACTGGAGCGCACAGACAAATGAAGTGTACGAGCGGTATGTGTTCCGGAAGAGAATGCAGGCGGCAGGGGAAACGTTCGAACACTTTGTACGCGACGTGAGGAAGCAGGCCCGGCAATGCAATTTCGAAGGGTTGGCCGACTCCATGATCCGCGATCAAATTGTAATTGGAATCAATAATCAGACTTTACGCATGAAGGTTCTCCAAGACAACCAGCTAACAATGGCTAAAGCGGAACAAATATGCAAGGCATTCAAAGCAGCAGCTCTCCAGAATGAAGCATGGGCTCAAAAAGAACAAATAGATCCGGTGCAGATGACGCAAGAAAAAAGATTGCCTCAAGGAAAACCCAAGTGTTCCAAGTGCGGCAGGGTGCACAAGCCACGAAACTGCCCGGCCTATGGAAAAACGTGCAGAGTATGTCAGTCAAAGAACCACTTCGCAGCGTGCTGTCGAAAGGCAGCGCAAGTCAGTGAATTGAGCGACGACGAGGATGACTTCATGTTGGATGTCTGTGGACTGCGTAGGAACCAAGCGTGACTGGATGGTCAAGGCGAACGTTGGTGGTGAGCAAGTTTTTCTGAAGATTGACACGGGTTCACAAGCAAATCTACTGCCATTCTCTATCTACAAGAACATCAAACCAAGACCGCTCCTCCGACAGAGCACTTCCACGCTAAGATCGTACAGTGGATCCACAATCAAGCATGTGGGCGTCATCAGCGAACAAGTGGTCATCGGGGGCCAAAGCTGCAAGCTGAAATTTTTCGTTGTCAAGAAGGGACATCAGGCGCTGCTTGGGCTGAACGCGACGGAACAGCTCGGATTGATTACCAGAAACGTAGATACTGTAACAAGCAGTTCTGAAAAACTTCTGCAGGAATGCAGCGAGGTTTTCCAAGATACCGGCTGCGTCCAACGCCAATACAAGATGGTGCCCAAGAAAGGCTCAGTTCCAGTTGTACAAGCAGCCCGGCGTGTACCCTTGACCCTGCGGGAACCACTGCGCAAGGAACTGAGGCGAATGGAAGAAGCCGGAATCATTGTCAAGGTCAACGAGCCGACTGACTGGGTGAGCCCGTTAGTAATTGTTAAATAGAAAGACGGAAAACTAAGACTCTGCATGGATCCTAGAAGGTTCAGCGAATGCAGGATATACAAGCAGAATTGGCAGGCGCAAAAGTATTCAGCCGTCTCGATGCGAAAGCAGGGTATCATCAAGTTCCGCTTGATGACAGCACAGCAAGAATCTGTACATTTGCAACACCGTTCGGCAGATATCGATTTTTAAGGCTGCCGTTCGGTATCTCCTCTGCGTCCGAAGTTTTTCAGAAAACGTTGAACGAAATCTTCGAGTCCCTGCCGGGCGTTCATGCATACGTGGATGACATTTTGGTGTGGAGAACGTCAAGAGAGCAGCATTACAGGCGTTTAAAAAGCGCGCTTGGAGCCGCGAAACGAGCGGGATTAGCGCTGAATGCAGAGAAGTGGAAAGTGGGCGTCGAAGAACTTGAATTTTTAGGTGATGTGATCTCTGAAAAGGGAATAACGTCGAACCGCCAGCTTGTCAACTGCATAGTGACATACCGGCGCCAACCGACAAGCGTGGAGTGCAGCGATTGCTCGGCGTGGCCAACTACTTTTCCAAGTATATTCCTTCGTTAGCAGAAAAGACTCCTGGTTTGCGCAGTTTAATCAAACATGACGCAATTTTTGAGTGGTCTCCCAGCCACGCAAAAGAATGGGCAGAAATATGCGAATGCCTAAGCAGGGGGCCAGTTCTGGCAATTTTCGACCCCCTAAAAGAAACAAAGGTGACGTCAGACGCGTCACTGGCTGGGCTGGGATCGACCCTTCTACAACTTCATGGCGATAGCTGGCATTCTGTTGCGTAGGCATCCAGAACGCTCTTTTCAGTAGAACAACGCTACTCTCAGATTGAAGAAGCTTTGGCGGTGACGTTCGGATGTCAGAAATTTCATTATTTCATCTACGGCCGCAAGATAACGTTGGAGACCGACCACCGTCCACTGATAGCTATCGATAAAAAATCAATCGGTGAAATGCCGCCCAGACTTCAAAGGTTCTTCCTGCGGTTGTTAAAATATGATTTCACTATTCAATACATTCCGGGAAAGCAGCTCATCCTGGCGGACATGCTTTCAAGAGCTACAGTTCCCGACCCAGAAGGTGACGCCGCAGGTGAGGAAGACATCGAAATACACGCCGTGAGTATGCTAGCAGATTTTGTAACCGATGTCACGCTAAAGCGGCTCGAAAACGCAACGGATAAGGACCCATACCTGTGTGGAGTAAAGGAGAGTATATATGCCGGCGAAAGCATACAGGGAGAGTTGAAACCTTTTGCCAGCGAACTTTCTGTCATCAAAGGAGTTCTTCTAAACGGCAGCAAAGTAATAATCCCTTCGCGCATGCGAAAGGAAATACTAGAGCGCATTCATCAAGGCCACAGGGGCCAGAACAAATGCAAAGCAAGAGCGAGAAGATGCGTCTTTTGGCCAAGCATTAATGGCGAAATCGCTGCTATGACTCAAAAGTGCGAGGTATGCAGACGCCACGTATACAGACAACCGGCAGAACCACTAATCATGAGACCCCCACCCGAATACCCGTGGTATCGCGTTGGTATTGATCTATTCCACTATGGGGGAAAATCATATCTATCCGTGTATGACGCTGTGTCGAACTTTCCAGAAATTGCAGAGCTGGAGGACACGTCATCGACAACGGTAATCTACAAACTGGGAGCCATATTTGCCAGATATGGAATCCCGGTAGAAGTGTGGAGCGACAATGGACCCCAGTTTGCAAGTCGAGAATTCCGCCTATTCGCGGACAAGTACGACTTTCGACATATGACATCGAGTCCGGAGTTCCCTCGTTCAACGGCTTGGCGGAGAAGGGAGTTCAGGTGGTGAAACGGATTCTGAAGAAAACGAACGAAGCAGGCGAAGATTTCTGGCTGGGTCTCCTGAGTTACCGGTCGACGCCTCTGGATGGTGGACGGTCACCGGGAGAATTGTTGCAAGGACGACAACTAAGGTCAACCTTGCCAGATTTCAACGTCCAAGAGAAGGTGAAAGTGCAAAAGCACATTCAGTTTGATCGTTCAAAAGGGCCGCTTCCACCCCTTGAAGAAGGTCAAGTCGTGAGGATCAAGAGGAAAGCTTGGTCGCAGAAAGCCAAGGTTATTGGTCAGACGCACCCGAGATCGTACAACGTTTTCACCCAGGGGAACAAGCTTATTAGGCGGAACCGGCAGCATATGTTACCCACAAAGGAAACTTTCAACCCCGATGTTCTTGGTGGCCTCAGCGACGATTACGTTCGTCACTCCACGCCGGCTACACCAGTAAATCCCGGCGAGAACCGCACGCAGGACGTGCAAGTGACAGCGCAACCAAGTGCAGCTGATAACCCAGATCAGGTGACACCGCAAGCGTCCGCTCTTCTGCCTATTAGAAGATCGAGCAGGCAGAGACGGCCCCCCACGCGGCTACAATACGACCAGAACTTTAACCAAGTGCCTTGAATATTGTTCGTATCATGCTTTTTTTTCGTTTTTTTTTGTTCAGAAGAAGGTTGTATCGCCATGTGATAAGACATGCGCGGAAGTCTTCTGTATTTTAGTTACTCCGCGCAAGATACGCCCTTTCTCTTTTTCCTTGGCCACACGTGTTGGCCTGCCTATATAATCGAGCCTCAAATAAAGGTGGCGGCCCCTTTACGCTCATCAGATGACGTCCTGTTTCTGTCATCAAATGCAGCGCAACGATACAGAAACCACCTTCTGCGCATCTTCGTCGAGCACGGTGACCACGGTATCCGCCCCCAAGAAGGACCTGCTGCTGCCTATAAATTGGAGCTCACCGAGGGCCAGCTTCAGTGGGCACGGCAACACAGCCGTGACTATGTCACCCAACATGCCGCTCTTTGTGCAGGTTAGTCATAAAAATACTGTTTCCGCAGTGACACCTATGTCTTATAGTGTTGCCGTGCCCACACACTGTGTTATGCTGCTTTTCGGAGTGTATATCATTAGCGGCTTTGCTGCTTAAGTTGTCCGGCGACGCAGAAGAAAATCCTGGACAGGTAACGAAGCGATGATTCCAAATGTAATCCAGAACCAGAAAGAGATTCTGTCGAAACTCGCTGAGGTTCAGACAAATCAGGCTAGCTCAGAAACGAGAATGCTTGAAATGTAAAATCGACTTTTCGCAATTGAACATAAGCTACAAAGCTTTGACGATACTCAGCTCAGGCTTACAAACGTTGAAGAGATTGTTGACAGGTGGCATGATGGCGCGACGAGCCTTGTTAGACAGGTTGATGATTTGGACAATCGTTCTAGAAGAAATAATTTAATAATTAGAGGCATGCCAGAAGGCACGCAGGGAACGATGCAGCACTGATGAAGAAAGTCACTGAAGAATAGACATCCTGAAAGTGCAAGTAAGCTCCAATAAAAGAATTCACAGGCTCGGAAAGAAAACACCTGGTAGAAATCGCCCGATTATTTTTAGGCTAGCGGACTTCAGGGAGAAAGTAAAGATTTTGAGCAATTTTACCAAGCTTAAAGATACCAAGATAAGCATTAGTGAAGATTACTCCAGACGTGTAGCGGAAATTAGGAAGAGACTGTGGGACTAGTGCGCCGAGGAAAGAAAAGAAGGTCGTAGAGCGAAACTTGTCTTTGATAAACTGAAAATGAATAATGTATTGTATGGATGGGATGAGGATAAAAAGGTGAGGTACCAAACTTCGAGGGTAATTGAAACTGGCAACTGATGCCAACAAGGTAAACAGGATGGCTTTAAGACTATAAACATAAATGCGCGAAGCATAATAAACAAAACCGATGCATTGGAAGTTGTGGTCTTGGAGCATGAACCTGACGTTATTGTCATAACGGAGACATGGTTACATAGCAGTATCAGAGACGCCGAAGTTGTGCCAATTGGTTACAAAGCATTTAGAAGGGACCGAGGAGGAAGAGGTGGAGGAGTAGTCATATTTGTTAAACAAAGCATATTGTGTACTACCCTCCAACAATCGGATACTATCGAAGCTGTATGGATTAAGACTAAGCTTGCTGATCGCACAGTTTACATTGGAGGTATATATAGGGACCCAAATACTTCACCTGATGTAATGACTAGCCTTCGGGAATTTATGGAAAGAAATTTTCGAGAAGGAGACAATATCATTCTCCTGGGCGACTTTAACTTACCGGGAATTAATTGGAGCTCATACTCACCAGGGGAGGTAGATGTGGCTAGTTGCGAACAGCTTTTGGACTTGGCGTTCTCTTATGATTTAGAACAAATTGTAGAAGAACACACTAGACTATGTGATACAACTTCATCTCTTTTAGACCTTATTTTAGTGTCGCATGCGTTGGTAGGGCTTTTGACGGATTGCCATGTAGAGGACGGTATATCAGACGATAAGATGCCAATAGCTACTTTCAGTATGTCTCCACCCCCCTCACTGGGTAACCCAAAGAAAAGTGGAATTTTCAATCCGCAGATGATGTCAGCATATTAGACTATCTCGAAAGCTCCTTTGATGAATTTATATACTTGTATCAATCGGACGTGAGCACTGATGATTTATGGACTTTCTTTTACAAGGCAGTAACTCATTGCTTGGATAAATTTGTCCCCAAGAAGAATAAAAAATGTGGAAAGACAAATCCGTGGACGAACCGAAAAATCATTCAGGAAAAACGAAAAATCAAAGGAAAACGGAAAGCATGTTCTCAATATAAGAATACAGATAACAAAACTTCAATTCGAAACATGAGGCAAGAATTGAAGAGGCTAATTAAGGAGGCGAAAGACCAATTTTACAATGTACCATTGACGAAGTTCCTCTCAGAAGCACCGGCTAAGTTTTGGCGTTATGTAAATCCACCGAATAAGCAGTGCTGTTCTATTCCTGAAATTAATGATGCTGAAAGGGCTCATCAATTTAATACTTTCTTTTCATCGGTTTATACAAAGGATGATGGTGCGGTGCCTAGCGTATGCGAATTCTCTGCTCGCCCTCCCATTTCACATATTGAAATAACCGAGGAAGGTGTTCTAAACCTTTTGCACAATATAAACACTAAAAAGAGCCCTGGACCAGACGATATTCCTAATGAATTTTTAGTGAGGTATGCTGAATGGGTGTCTAAGTTCCTTACAAAAATATTTAATTCGTCAGTAATGAATGCTTCTTTCCCTACGGCATGGAAACTAGCGAGAATAGTACCAGTTCATAAAACCGGGAACACTTCAGACATTAGCAATTACCGACCAATTTCCCTCACAAGTACATGCTCTAACCTTCTGGAACAAATAATATCTAAACACTTGTCACAATATCTTGAAGTGTATAACTTGTTATCCCCTGTGCAGCATGGTTTCCGTAAGGGACTATCTACGATCACTCAATTAGTTGAACTGGTTCATGACACTTCCCAAACGATAAATTCCCGTGGACAAATGGACCTCATTTATTTAGATTTTGCCAAAGCGTTCGATAAAGTTTCCCACTACAAACTTTTGTTCAAAATTAATAGAGTGTTTAAGGATCCTAACCTCACAAAGTGGTTTACCTCGTACTTGCAGTGCCGTCAGCAGTACGTTCAAATAAGCGATCATAGATCCAGTCTACAACCGGTGTTATCTGGAGTACCACAGGGAGGTCTCCTAGGATCTCTTTTATTTCTTATTTTCAATAATGACCTGCCACACAACATTTCTGTTCCAATAAGACTATTCGCTGACGACTGTGTGGTTTATAATACTATAGAATCTCCCAGTAACCAAATTAAATTACAAAGCAGCCTTGAAAACATTATGAAATGGTGTTCTGACTGGCAAATGTTTATAAACCCTAATAAATCAGTAAGCATCTCTATTACAAGAAAAAATGAAATCCTGCAATTTCCTTATAGTATACATGGCAAGAAGCTTAAAAAAGTGGAGGAGCACAAATATTTGGGTTTATTATTTAGAAGTGACTTAAGCTGGAATAGACATGTATAGAGGAAGTAAGTAAGAAGGCGAATAATGCGCTTTGGAGCCTAAGGCGAAATTTACAAAGAGCAACCACTGAAGTTAAAAACTTGGCCTATAGAACACTGGTCAGACCAATCATTGAGTACGCGAAAATTGTCTGGGACCCTTACACAGAGAAAAACCGTAAAACCTGGAAAGGATTCAGAGGTTAGCTTCCTAATTCATTTTCAACAAATATGCGTTGTAGTGCACGTTAAAGAAGCCCAGGTGGTCAAAATTAATCGGAGCCCTCCACTACGGTGTGCCTCATAATCAGAACTGGTTTTGGCACGTAAAACCCCAGAAAGAAGAACAAATATGGTCGACATCACTCCCCTTCAAAACTATGCCAGCTTGCAAATATTCCCAATTTAGAATTAAGGACTAAGTATGATAGGATTAAGTTCCTGTTCCTTATTATCCATAATGAAATAAAGATTAATAAGACAAACTATTTTGAAATTTCTATAATGAATCTTCTAGACATCGCCACAGCATGTATATTCCCCATCCAGTAACCCGTAATGACACATTTAAATATAGCTTCTTTCCCAGAACGATAAAAGAGTGGAACATGCTTCCCGATTTTGTAGTTCAGTCTGCTTCTTATAATAATTTTTTGAGTAATTTGCATGCCGTTATTTATTCCGAGAGCGTGGTGCGTTAATCATCTGACTTTGTGAATCATCTGATTTTATGATTTTGTTATTATCTGTGTATGTTGTTCTTATTTTTACATCCCTCAAGGAATATTGATTGGTTTTTTCTGCTTTATTTATTACAATGTATATGAACTGCAATTTATTCTTTGTACCTTGTATTCAGATGTATTGTACGCCCTGCCTAAATCAGATGTGTTGACTTTGCTTGTTTTCTTTATTTTTTCTCCACTCCTGTAATGGCCCTAAAAAGGGCTGACAGTATCAATAAAGAAGAAAAAAGATGATGATGATGATAAGTGGTTCTTGAGGGAAAGGGAAAGGTTGGCGCTATCTTCTGCAGCCCTTGAGGGAGCACGGCTCAGCGCCAGAGAAGTAAATAGGAGCAATATTGCGCGCGCACACGCACACACACACACGCACACACACACACACACACACACACACACACACACACACACACACACACACACACACACACACACACACACACACACCACACACACACACACACACACACACACACACACACACACACACACACACACACCACACACACACACACACACACACACACACACCACACACACACACACCACACACACACACACACACACACACACACACACACACACACACACACCACACACACACACACACACACACACACACCACACACACACACACACACACACACACACACACACACACACACACACACACACACACACACACACACACACACACACACACACACACACACACACACACACACACACACACACACACACACACACACACACACACACACACACACACACACACACACACACACACACACACACACACACACACACACACACACACACACACACACACACACACACACACACACACACACACACACACACACACACACACACACACACACAACACACACACACACACACACACACACACACACACACACACACACACACACACACACACACACACACACACACAGCGCTCACTGCCAACTGTTTATTCAGCGAATGGAACCCATATTTATACAGGGACGCGCATGCGCAGTTCTCAACATTAAAACCAGACATATAAAAACAAGCAATTAACGCACTTGAGAGCCTTGCATTAAGACAGGAAAATTCCGTCGGAAACAAAGATAGGGATGATTCGGAGCACGCGCTAACCCCTTTCCCTCCCCGCGACACACCAAGCGACCCTGACTGGCCGCGCGCGTCCCGTGATCCGGCGCCGGCGCAGCTGGAACAGCTACTCTACTCTGGGAGCAGGCGTTTTTTTTTTTTTTGCGTGACGATAACGGCACGGAAACTTGTGAGCCAATACAAGCTTCGCTTGTATTGGCTCACGTGATCTAATGGTATTGGACCGCATGCCCTTGTGTCTGATAAAGGTCCTTGGTCCTTGACCAACAGATACATTGCCATGACGAGTGCTAGAGGGGATCTCCAGAGATTTCTGAATGGGAGCAATGCTGTAAATAATTGATTACAGTTTGTATCATCCGATGTCAGCTCGTTGTGTTTAATTTAACCTCGTTTTGACCTTTCGTGTTGCTTCTGTTGCAGAATGTTTGTGCTTTTCTGTGACCTGATGCTGTCTTTTCTGGCTTGGCCGAATTTCGGGCGTGAACTGACTTTACATTCCAGTGTGTCTAATGTAGCCTCTGTTATAAGTGTACTTATGTCACCTGACTTCATGCATGACTTTTGCATTCTTGTGAACTTTCTTTTGTTGGGTACCGGTTCGTTTTTTTAATGTTTAGCATGCACCTATTTTATGTGAAAGGAGTAGCCGACACCGAATAAAGGTGCCAACATTTTAAACATTATGTATTTAAAGATAATGCAATTACTTAAATGAAGGTTAAAGATGGCGGAAATATATATATGTGGTGCGTAAGTGGGTATTCGTTTCGAATAAAACGAATAGCTTTTTTTTTTCTCCAGCGGCGTAAACACCCTTCTTAACATTTACGTGAGGAGGGCTTCTTCTTCTTTCTGGGGTTTTACGTGCAAAAACCAGATCTGATTATGAGGCACGTCGTAGTGGAGAGCTCCGCATTAATTTTGACCACCTGGGGTTCTTTCACGTGCACTACAACGCAAGCACACGGGCGTTTTTGCATTTCGCCTCAATCGAAATACGGCCGCCGCGGCCGGGATTCGATCCCGCGACATCGTCATCAGCAGCGAAATGCCTTTGCTGACTGAGCCACCACGGCGGGTACGTGAGGAGGGCTTTGTTTTACAGTGCTGTCGTACGTGGTCTGGTGCACAGAATAGTTGAAGTAAAAATTAAAATTACGATTTTTAGGCGCATATTGTGGTTTTCACTGCTGAATATGATTGTGACATTGGCGGGAAAACATTTGGCTTTATTCGACAGATTTTTTAATTTCCTTTTGCACACTAATGAATGATGAAGGAAAGTTGGGAAATGCAGCGGCTAATGGTACATGCAGCGAGGACCATGCGGTTTTTCACGAAAAATGGTGACAACGTCTTGCTGCCGAAGTGGGCTCTTGAAAACGTGGCCATGGATGAAGTCTTAGCTGTCTGCGCGCCAGCTTACATTTTTTCTGCTGCTGTTCGCTGTAATTGGAACGTGCGGAGCAATGCCAACACCCGATCTCTTTGGTCATGGCCTCACAAAAGTGGCGCAGATTCCAGAAAAGCTTGCGAGATTTTTTATTTCGTTTCGTGCCTTGGTAAAATTGGTTTTCTTTCGTTTTGTGCCCTGCCTTCGGGTAAATGCTACAGGGAAAATAAAGACTGAATTAAAAACCATGTTCAACTTACCTGGATGATTTCCACTCTAGGGGACAATCTTCGACATGCAAAGCAGCTCTGACGTCTTCCCTATTAAGGTAAGTAGCAAGGGCCTTACTATCGATGCAGTTGGACGATTTCTTCAAAAAAAAAAATAAAAAGAAATTGGTTTATGTTATAACACTGCCTAACGACTATTAGCTCATACATGGTAGTTATTTCCAAATCAGCATTTCTTTTGTTTATATAGAGGGAGAGGAAGGGTGAGATAAAATAAAATCAATGTCCCACAGTTTCTCAGCGCATCACACACGGAGAATAAAAACTGGCCAGTGACAGCGCTGAAAGTGGCGAGCATTCATTCACCTTCACTTTAAAAGAAACATCCGAACTGTGATAAAATGAACCGGCGTCTTCATGACTACTGCCGGTAATTATGAACAGTTGTCGAACAAGGGAAGCCTCTCACCAGAGCCAATGCTTCGATAAGGGAAGTTGTCTATGCATTCGCCTCGGTTGTTGCCGGACGATGCAAAATGCGCTCCTTCAAACGTTAGCCCCAGCGACGCTCGTGGAAGCAAGGTGTGGTATGCCGCGAGGGCGAGAACTTTTCTAGACCAGAACGGGATTACTGCTTCCGGTAGCCGGAGAGCGGAGTTTGTGGTTCACCACAAACCCGACTGTCACGTTTCATTCCGCGAGCACGATACGTGGTCTAGTGAGGAACCCTGTAGTACTTGTGAATGTAAGGCAGCGGTCAATTCTGTATTGTACGACGCATAATAGTTATCAACACGCGGAAAAACATATGGCAGCATGACAATAAGTGTAAAACTGTTTAAGCTGGCTGCTGTAGTGAAGTATACTACAGACTTGAAACATGCTGATGCTTAATATGGCAACGATTCATATTAGCATTAGTTGGATCTCCTAAGTTGCGTCCAATGGGGCTTCGAAGTCTTCTAATGTGATTAGCATTCTTAGGCTGTTCGCGCAGTTTTCGCTCGGCGCCCATGTGGACATCTAACCGTTTTACCCAACCTCATCATTAAAAAAGAAAACCTTTAAAATTCTATCCTTCACTCTTTTCACTTCACGTGCAATATGTTCCCATGATGCTTTAGTTCTGGCACCTATGCGCAAATTCTCTGGTTGACCGTGCGGTAACAGTATGATAGCTATATTAGTACTAATTCTCATACCTTATGTTGTTTTTTTGTTAGTGCTGTATGCAGTTTATACAACTGTGCTAGCAATACGTTTTTTCCTCCCTGATGAATCTATGGTATGGAAGTTTGGAGCATTAGTGAAGTTTCCTTGGGCAACTTTTTTCCGCTGCAATCTTGTACAAACTTGCTTGTGAAAATAAACTATTCTTCTTATTATTAGTAGCAGTAGCGGCAGCAGTTGTAGTAGGAGTAGTGGTAGTATTATAAAGATCAGCGGAGGACTGGCGGACCGCTATCAGATGAGTGCTGTTGAATGTGGTCAGTTGCATAGTTTAAAATAACATTGAATTCTAAAAATGCAATATGACGCTAGCGTTAGACACATATGTTTGAAAAGCATCGAGAAGCGTTTTTTTAGATTTCTTACCTCATCTGAATGTGTACTTCCCCTAAAGGTGACCTGAAGGTGCTTGTGGTAAGGAGACAGCCGGCCCATAGTCCCAGCTGAACCTGCCAGTAGATGGGAGTTGCCGTAGCACTCGTCGTAAATATTGTACGGGTTCAGAGGCAGAGAGGCTATCTTGCGGCTAACATCAGCGACCTAGCGATAGACAAGAAACAAAAGTATATTCCACCTCAAGCTTACGCAATCACTCACTCACTCACTCACTCACTCACTCACTCACTCACTCACTCACTCACTCACTCACTCACTCACTCACTCACTCACTCACTCACTCACTCACTCACTCACTCACTCACTCACTCACTCACTCACTCACTCACTCACTCACTCACTCACTCACTCACTCACTCACTCAATCAATCAATCAATCAATCAATCAATAAATAGTGCCCAGGAACAACCATGAGGTCTGAGTGCTGGCGCACGCATACATTAAAGAAAACGGCAGGGGAATAGCACTAAAACAACACAATGAATAAATGTAACAATCTTGAAGAGAGTGTACATACAACAAGGCACAAAATGAATACATAAGAGAAAAGAGGAGAAGGGCGGTTGAACAATATGCGAAACTATGAAATTATGGCAGAACAACGCAAAGCTCGGAAAAGAACAAAGACAGATAGTTGTGAAAAATATCAATGTCATGAAAGTGGGCGTTATAACGACTCTATATTCTGTGGACGGTTGGGTGTTAGTGATGACAGGCAGGAACATGGAAAGGTGTCTATTCTCTGGTGGTCATGCGCGGAATACGAAAAATTATTCAACTGAGGAGTTTGAAAAGAAACAGAAGGTCAGCGCGATTATGTAGGCAGCGAAGTAAGGACAATGACAATAATCAAACAGTGCTAGAGCAACGCCGAGCATCCGTAGTAGTAAAGCGAATATGATACGTATATGCTTAGAAACTTTTTCTGGACCCGATCTATAATGTCACTGTTGGATCTAGAACTGTCGTTCCAGACAACCCCAGGTGGTCCAAATTTCCGGAGTCCCCCACTACGGCGTGCCTCATAATCAGAACTGGTTTTGGCACGTAAAACCCCATAATTCAATTTTTAATTTTTAATCCAGACGACCGACGCGCATTCGAGTTGAGGAATAATAATAATAATAATAATAATAATAATAATAATAATAATAATAATAATAATAATAATAATAATAATAATAATAATAATAACTTCTAACGGGTGTGTCAGCGAACGCTTTCAGAAATTGTTAATTGCCTGTGGCAGATAGCACAATTCTAGTCCATGAGCTCAAAGACGTGGGCATTACTTGTACAAGAAATTGAAACGGATAATCAACCATTTGACAAAAATCCACGAAAGTTTTTAGCTAATTACCTTATGGCACATATTGCAATGTACAAATTGTAGCCGGGCGGTTCGCAAGGAGGATCGACTTGAAACGACTTCTCAAGATGACACTAACTTGGAGATAATAATTCCAAAATTCCAGCACCGGGGCTCGCGTTTGAGCCCCGGTGCTGCGTTGGAAGCCGCGGTGCCGGGCGCCGACGCGAAGCGGCGGTCGTTGGGGTGTTGCGGAGCGCAGCGTATCAACACCCCAAATAAAAAAATTACTCCATCTCCCGCTAAAGGGAACCATGTGTGGATGCGAAGCAGCGGGGAGATGGTTAGCTTGAGCGGGAGATGGTTTCGCGGCAGCGGCCCGAGCGCTCATCGCGGCGCTGCACAGGAGAGAGAATGAGGCGCACGCACTCCGCCATTTTCATACCGCGGAACTACCGTGGCGCCACTAGCGGAGTATGCAGCTGTCGCACCACCTCTCGTGCACGCCGCTCCGGATTCCTAGAGGAGAGAAAGGGGGGGAGCGTAGGAGAGGAGAGGGAGGGGGAGGGGACGCGCATGCGCTGTGGGGGTGTGGGACGCCGCGGGAGGGACGAACAAAGCCCCCGCCATAAGCTGATTCGCATCTAAAAGATACTGCTCCAGTCAGGTAGACTGCTCCCTCCCTGATAGTGAGATTATATTTGGAATACCATCGTTTCTCTCTCGCAGGCGCGAGCACCCGCTTGTCCTTGCGCCTGTGAGAGAGAAAAGATGGTATTCTTGAATAAACGCATCTACCTGACTGGAGCAGTATTTTTTTATTTGCGGTGTTGCTACGCTGCGCTCCACAACACCCCAACGACCGCCGCTTCCCGTCGGCGCCCGGCACTGCGGCTGGCGCCGCAGCACCGGGGTTCAAACACGAGCAGTATCTGCTCGTTTACACCACCACAGTTCACCGAGATCAAAAGCCGTCATGCCAGACCCCCACTACTGCAAGGATTTCCGCCACTAGAACAAACGCTACAATAATAAAGCGCGGCCGGCGTGGGCCAGACACCGCGAGACATTCAACGCGCCCTAAACGATTCGCTCCCTACGCACGTTGGCTCGTCCGCCAGAGGCGCCGGCTGCAGTCACGGACACCACGCACGTTCGGCGCGAACGCGGGGAAACGCGGACGGCGTCGGCAGCAGCTCTGCGCGTTGGCTCGTTGGTGCTGCTACAATTTCTTTCCCTCACTCTCATTTTCTCTTTCTCTCTCCCAAGCATAGCGCACGCCGCGCGCATGCCCTCCTTCCCTCTCCTTAACGTCCCATGTCAAGGCAACATGTGCACGGAACGGAGAGGAGACACGCCGCTCCGCGAGGTGGTTGCTAGGCAACGCGCGGTGACGTCATCGCCAGGCGCAGTTTTTTGTTCGCACTACACGGTCTAACCGAGAGCTTAAATAGCTCCGCTGTTAATAACAATAATATGGAATTGGCCCACGAAAGAGGCTAACAATAGACGTTAGAAACAGATATACCCGCATCAGAAAAGTGGTAACTCGCCAAGGAAGACGTTGTATTTAAAAACAATGTTTACCGGTGTCAGTCACAGAGCGTTGCTCCATGTGAGGTTGAACTACAAGCCTAAACTGCAATTATACAATGTATCAGCTGAGATTCTACATTGTTGGCACTGACACTGTTTCCGTATCGTAACACAGTAAATTACTTGATTTGATTTGATACCGGATATGCTTTTAGCGAGTGTAAAGGTGCGGACAAATGATAGTGACAGAATACCTCGGCTTTGCAAAGAGCTGCGGTCTTCGTACGAGGATCAACAAAGTTGCATCCTTCAGGACTGGCGCTTCCGTTGCAGCAATAACATATAAGTCTTGTCCATGCGCTGCAAAGACAGATGAAAAAGTATGATTATTTTGACACTCAACGCTTATCGGCCCAGCATTTACCAGGCAGTTCGTACGCTTCATCGTCACCGTCAGCATATTTGATGTCCATTGCGGAACGATGACACCTCCTAGCGGTCTTTGATTACCACAGTCCTGCGTCAACGTTCGTAAGCGGGAGATAATTTTAAGAATACGGTGCCGGTCAATGGTGAAGGCGGAAAGGCCATTTTGGTGTCAGCCATACGGTAATACAATTGTATGACTTGTACCTGTTCCGCTTTTCCTTGTGGAAAGATTTACCGCACGGCCATGGAGTCACGGTATATTGTTAGCGTAATATGGCATAAAACAGTCTAATGACAAACAGTTATGAACGAAGAGCTTTGGGAATTCGGGACCTGCACTGAATTCACTAGACAGCGTCACCTTAACACATGGGCAGTGCGCATTACCAGGGCTAAGAAGTCAGTACGTGTTTCTGGTCACACTCATTCGTACATACACGATGCAGAATTTGCATATTTCTTCGCAAATATGACTTGGTGCTGCACACAGCACAGCGTTAATTGAATAATGGGGTCCCAAAGTAGCTCTGTGGCTATGAGAGAGCGTCGTGGAGGGCTGTGGAATAATTTTGACCAGCTGTGGTTTCCCTCCCTCCCATATAAAGTGCACCTAAATCTAAACAAACATTGTTTTTGAATTTCGCCTCCATCGAAACGCGGCTGCTGCGCCGTCTGGAGTCGAATCTGAAACCTCGAGCACAGCAGGAGAGCGCCATAGCCATTGAACTTTTGGCTGGGCAAGTTTATGCGGTTTGCTGTACATTCTGTTCAACGGCTTGGAGAGCAGACACCACACACACAAGCGCCTTCTTGTGCGCTTGTTTCAGAGGCCGCTGCACCTTAAATATTAATAATTATACCACGACACATGCTAAAAGTAGTACTGCCGGGTGGATGACAGCTTTTTATCTTTCATGAAGCACCTTGCAGATCTACGGAGAACTGATTTGCCAAGCACTGTACCAAATAAAAAAATAAACTAGATGTTTTGGAATTTCTTTGCACAGATGCTAATTACACCTGCGTAAATACCGCAATATTTTCGGTATCACGCGGTGATTCAAGCTACATAGCTGTGTTTTTTTTTTATTAACAAGTCACGCTCGTCCACCAACCAAAGGTTCCGCTCCAAAAGCGTATCCTACAAGGTCAGAATCGTTTATGAATGCCCTATGCCGTTTGAGCATGCCGTATGCGCTGCACTCACTCAAGGTCAAAGAAACCGTGGTGGT
The DNA here is from genome assembly GCF_013339745.2 of Dermacentor silvarum. Taxonomy (NCBI): domain Eukaryota; kingdom Metazoa; phylum Arthropoda; class Arachnida; order Ixodida; family Ixodidae; genus Dermacentor; species Dermacentor silvarum. Next base: position 4,866,791 of record NC_051156.1, read on the forward strand.
AGGCGAAAAATATGACTGAGTTGCCAAGAGCTTCTTCATCCAGGGCCCCGTTTCCGATGGCCAACCCCTAAAAGGGAAAGAAAGCGCATGTGAATTCACTTCTAATTACCACGCTTTCTGAAACTTCACAGCTTCGTCTCGAAGAGAAAGGAAAGCTGCAGGCACAGGTTCATGATTAAAGCGGTTGTTTTGTGCCACCCGCCTTCGTCCTCGTTCTCGCCGCAACGTTAGTTTCGACCGTGAGCGCTTGTCCCGTTTTTCTCTCCCGTTAAGCATTATTTCTAGTAGAAAAACGTCTGTTTTCTGTCTTAATGTTGGCTTCCCTAACCAATCTTGTGTTATGTCTCTCGCCTTCGTCCTCAATTTCGCTGCGCTGTTATAGTTACCCCGGAGCGGAATATACTGTGTGTACCATCTAACGTTAGCCAAGCTGTTCAACGGAGGAAAAAAAAAACTTGAAAAAAGAAAGGACGGTGCAAGATTCAGTTATATAACCTGCGGTGTTCAGTTGTCTGATGTATGACGACCGAACGGCGTAATTCTTGAAATCGCATCTTGCACCATGTTTGTTTAAATCTTTTTTTCCCCTTCAACAGCTTCGCAAAGGTTAGCCGGGACACCATAATAGAGTGCATGCTTACAAACACCGCACGGTGACAGCTTGGTGCAGCGAAGTATTATTAAGGGTTATATTTGCTTTTTTTGCGAGGAATGCTTGGGAATTATGCGATAAAATTAAGGAGAAAGCTTCTGTATTATTATTTAGCGCCCTTTCAACAGCGCTAATACGTCATTATGCTGTCACAAATTTAGCTGGACATTGGTATCGCTGAGCCAATAATGAACAGCAGGAGTGCTCAAAATTTTATAAACTAATCCCTTAGTAACTTTAGAATGCATTGTATTACTTGCTTATTGATGAAGTATGGACTTTTCGATCACACGCTTTTCAACTCTCCGGTCATCACAAGAAGCTAGCGCGCGAACTTTAACTCCGTCTCTCGTTTTAGACTTTTTTGAATTTCCCAAACAGCCATAAGATTGCGATAAAATATCACCCGTTCATTTGAATACTGCATAGATGTTTAATAATAACACATGCGCTCTGTAGGTTCAATCGCAAGTATACAAGGGCGTTTTCTATTCGCGTCAATAAAATCAGTAGGCATACTGCGTTTACACAGTTTCTAAGTGTCTTCTCTTGTCGTGTTTCTTTGCATTCGCGCAACGATCCCGTACAGTAGCGACGAGCCAATTACCCTCAACATGTCCACTAGCAGAGTGCACCTACTATATCACTGTATTGTTATATCCACTGTATTATTATATCCAGTCACTCGGGCAGCTCTTGAAGACACACAGGAAGAGGCCATACCACTTTCACGGTCCGACGCAGCAAGCAGACTTCGAGTGCTTGCACAGGAGATCACGCTTTCTTTATGGTGCACACCAAGCAGCCAGAACAACCAAAGCAATCATCAATTCCACCCGCCCTCTTTGATGCTTCTCTGTATGCCAACTGGACTCCGCCGAAGAGAGGCCACTCTGCTTTATCGCTTATGGCTAGGGGTGGCATTCACGAAATCTTATTTATTTCTCATTGGAATGGTCGACAACGCACTTTGAATGTCGCCTGTCTTTGCGAGGAGACGCTAGAGCACATTTTATGCGACTGTCCTGAATATAATGCTCAGAGACAGTCCCTGGCGTCCGTTTTAGCGCACCTTGACAATTACCAATGTCAGTTGAAACGATTTTCACGTGTCGACAGAAGACATCGCAGCTGAAGGCGACGAAAGGACTGCTTAGATTTTTTTAAGAAACTGCCTTGGACAAGCGGCTGTGACAGCGATGTCACGTACCACGAAAGCATGACGAACTGTATAACTGACGATGTGTGTGCTGTGCTATGTGCTCTCTCCCTCTCTCCTCCCCATCTTTCATTCTCCCCCATCCCGCTCCCAAGTGTAGGGTAGCAAACCGGTTGTGCTAAACTGGTTAACTTCCCTGTCTTTTCTTCTCTACTCGTTCTTTCCTTCCTTATCCACCGTCAAGGCCGCGAGGTGTGCCGCTGGCTAACACTCCCAGGTTTAGTTCTAGTAGACAAACATTAGTACCTCAGAACGTGGATGAGAAAACGGCGCTGCGGTAGCATCGCACGCGTAATGCGAAGACGTGGATTCGTGCCCAACCTGCGGCCAGTTGTTTTCTATTCACTTTCATTTACATCAATTATCATTTCTTTAATTCAAATATTAGTACAAGTACTTTCCCGTATAGTGTCCTTGGTGTCCTTGTTTGTTGGCTGCTTATGGTACGACTAATAAAGCTCGGGCACTCGGTTTTCTTTATTGACGTTTAGTAATAAAGAACTGATATATATATATATATATATATATATATATATATATATATATAGTACTGGAGAAGAACGAGGCGCCTCTCTACAATATATATATATATATATATATATATATATATATATATATATATATATATATCGATAGGACGCGTTCAAGGTTAGAAGATGCGCTTGGCGTTTTTATGAATGCCAGAAACAGGCAACGGCCAAGCGGAGCGAGTTCGAGCACCAAGAACAACATGCGCCTTCTTCTTCGTCTTCTGCTGGCGCCCGTATTTGTCACTACAATCATTCCCCGGCGAAAAAGGAGCCATACTGGCGACCTATGGAACAGGCAGCACTGGTGGGCCGTAGTGCGGCTTCAGTCGGTCGACATGAACAGTTTCGCGTCCGCGACGCCGTTGGTCCGTAGATGGCTGAACGGGCTCATTGACGTAGTTGACCGGGGACGTCTGTCGTAGAACCCGGTAAGGGCCGTCATTCTTTGAGCTGAACTTTGTGGAAAGGCCGGGAGTAGACGAGGGAACGCGGAGCCATACCAGCGTTCCAGGTGAATATGATGGGAAAGTCAAGCCTGCGTCTCGACTATGTTTCTGGCTGGCCTGGTTTTGCGCGATAAGAGAGCGTGCGATCTGACGACATTCTTCGGCATAGGTGGCAGCTTCGGATAGAGTCGTAGATTCTGAAGCGTCGGGGCGATACAAAAGAATCATATCCATAAACGAGGAAGGTTCGCGTCCATAAAGAAGAAAGAAAGGAGAGAATCCCGTGGTCGACTGAGTGGTGCTATTGTAGGCATACGTAACAAAGGGAAGGATGCGGTCCCAGTTAGTGTGGTCAGCGGAAACGTACAAAGCGAGCATGTCGCCGAGAGTGCGATTGAAGCGTTCAGTCATACCATTGGTTTGCGGATGATAGGCGCAGTTCTATGGACAACGTTGCATCCGCGGAGCAGGGCTTCTACAGCCTCGGAAAGGAATGAACGACCACGGTCACTCAGTAGCTCGCGAGGCGCACCATGTCGAAGAACAAGGTTGTGAAGGATGAACGAGCCGACTTCACGTTGTTATGATCGGCAAGGAATTCGACAGGTCAATGGGGGAAACGAAATCCGCGCACCTTCCCGTGTCGGGGCAATTATCTACATCCCCAAGAGGCGGTTGTGATCTTCCTGGAAACTGTACCTCTCAAATGTGGGAAACCAAACCGGCGCACGCTCCTGTGTCGGGGCAATTATCTACATCCCCAAGAGGTGGTTGTGATCTTCCTGGAAACTACCTCTCAAATGTGGGAAACAAGCCCGAGCGCCTTTTCCGTGACGAGATAATCCCCTTCATCCTCGTGAAAGCGTCACACCTCTACGACCTGCGCAGACGAAAAAGGCGAGCTACCAAGAAAGAGGACCCGAGGGAGAGGAGGTCGTCAACTTGACCACCCAACAGAGGACTGACACGTCCACAAGTTCCCCGAAGGAGGCCTCGGCTACCGCAAGACCACGAGGGGTTATTTAAGGCCGTCCTGGCCCCGTGTTAATCAGAACCGCTCGAGACTCGGATAGAGTCAAAACCATGTATACCAATGAAGTGAATACAATCTTTTCTATTTTTCATCATCACGATGCCCACCTTCATCGCCGTCTCCTGATTCCTGCGGTGACGACCCGCCTCACCCGGTCGAGATTATATCAGCTGGTTGGCAGCAATGGGATATTCCACCCTTCATCCTGGCTTCAGCAGAATTGTGAGCGCTTGACTTTCTTTGAAAATTTGCCAGGTTTTAGCTTGCGTGTTTTCGAAAACGGCGAACTAGTTTCTGTACGTGCAGGCTCCTGTTGAAAGCTTCCTCACGTCACAGCAGAGTAAGAAAGTCCTCGTTCGGGATTGACCATGGATTTAGGCAAACGGAGAAAACCAGAGTTGTTATTACTTTGTGAAGAGCTGGGAATTGAGGTCGGGAAAAGTCAGAGAAAGCCACAGCTTATTGAGGCGATTGAGAAGTGCGGGGCTCTTGAGGACGAAATTTCAGAAGCATGGGAAGAGATAGAGAAACGAGCTGAGAAAGCTGAGCAAAACGCTGCAGAAGAGAGGGCTTTCTGCAGATGCTTACGGCCTGACCGGTAGACAACACGGATGTCATAGTCCTGTAGACGAAGCGCCAAACGAGCTAGGCGACTAGATGTGTCTTTTAATGACGGCAGCCAGCACAGGGCGTGGTGATCAGTCATGACATAAAATGGACGGCCATATACGTAACGTCGAAATTTGGTGATTGCCCAAACGATAGCAAGACATTCTTTTTCCGTGACCGAATAGTTCATTTACGCATTGGTGAGAGTGCGGCTGGCGTAAGAGACGACGTACTCTTCGAAGCCAGACTTACACTGGGCTAGAATAGCGCCGAGGCCGACTCAACTAGCGTCCGTGTGGATTTCTGTTGGAGCGTCTGGGTCAAAGTGGCGTAGAATAGATGGGGATATCAAAAGATGGCGTAAGGTGGCAAACGCGTCTTCGCAAGCTGTAGACCATGCCGAGATGCCTTGGCTGTTGGCAAGCAGCTGCGTTAAGGGGGCGATTAGGGACGCAAAATTACGCACGAATCGGCGAAAATACGAACACAGGCCTATAAAGCTGCGGAGATCCTTTAGCGCAGACGGCCTGGGGAACTCGGCGACGGCGAGCAGCTTTGCATGGTCGGGAAGGACACCGTCCTTGCTGACAACATGGCCTAAGATGGTAAGCCGGCGGGCGGCAAAGTCGCACTTCTTCAGGTTAAGCTGCAGTCCAGCGTCTGAAAGGCAAGTCAGGACGCTTGCGAGACGGTTCAGATGGGAGTAAAAATCATTCGAAAAGACTACAACGTCGTCCAGGTAGTACAGACACGTGTGCCATTTGAGGCCTCTAAGAATATTATCCATGAGGCGTTCGAAGGTGGCAGGCGCGTTAAAATGGCCGATTGGCATCACGTTAAACTCATATAACTCGTCTGGGGTTACAAACACAGTCTTCGGACGGTCAGTGTCATTCATAGGGAACTGCCAATACCCAGATCAAAGGTACAAAGAGGAAAAGAACTCTGCTTCTTGCAAGCAGTCGAGAGCGTCGTCGATTCGCGGCAGCGGATAAACATCGTTTCGTGTGATCTTGTTAAGGCGCCTATAATCAATGCAAAATCGAATGCTACCGTCCTTTTTCTTCACCAGCACAACTGGGGAGGACAAAGGGCTGTGCGTGGGTTGTATTACGCCACGATGACGCATGTCGTTGACCTGTTCATCAATGACACGGCGTTCAGCGTGAGAAACTCGGTATGGACCCTGGCGTAGGGGTGCATGGGTGCCGGTGTCAATGTGGTGAACGATGGAGGATGTGCGGCACAAAGAAAATGGCTTATGATCGAACGAGAGCCGAAAGCGGTCGAGCAGTTCCAAGAGTTGGGTACGCTGGGCAAGTGGGAGTTCGGAATCAATTGACGGGAGGAAGGCTTCTAAGGAGGACGAATCGGTGGTGGTAACAGGAGTAATGCTGTCAACGAGAAGACTTATCGTGTCGTCAGGCAGTTGAGTAGAGTAGGCGGAATCAACATCGTCAAGCCGACCTATAGATTCACCACGGAATAAGGTGGCTGGGGAAGAGGACCGATTCGTGACATAAATGGCGCTGCAAGAGTTTTCGACTGTGAGAACTGCAAAAGGGAGGAGGAAGTCTTTGCGAGAGTTGAAGGCTTCGGAGGGCGCAAACAGGGCGGTGGAAGAGGGACCATAGTCGCAAGAAAGTCGCACAAGAACACAAGACAAACGAGGTATGTCAGTGTCCGCGGCGACGATCACTCGAGAAGGCGGCTTGTAAGATGCGGCGTCACACGTCGGCGACAACTCAAGTTCGGCACGCGCACAGTCAACAACGGCATGGTTAGTAGCAAGAAAGTCCCAACCCAAAATAACGTCTTGTGAACACGGTGAAAAAACGACAAATTCGACTACATACAAAACGTCCTGAATGACAAGGCGAGCTGTGCATGCCACTGAAGGTTGAATGTGGTGCACGGTTGCGGTACGCAGGGAGACGTCGGAAAGCGGAATCGTATTTTTTTGAGCTTGCGGCACAGTTCTCCACTAAGAATAGACGCAGCGGCTCCACTATTGACAAGTGCTTGCACAGAAACACCTTCGATTTTCACGGTTATTTCATTCGCAGGTAGAAATAGACGCATTAAAGTTGTCGACACGAGCGCAGTTCTTGCCTCCGGAACTGCGAGGGCTAGTTTTCCGCTTTGACTGGTGGGTGGCGACGAACCATTGGGGAAAGTGAACGGCGACGTGGTGAGGGCGACTGACGTGGGGCGTAGTCACGTTGATTCTGTGAGCAGCTGTTCATCGTTGAGTGGGAGGAGATCGGGTGTGGTGGCTCAGAAGGAAAGTAGCCTTGACTTACTTCACCCGCACTAGTACAGATGTCACGACGACGACAGAAACGTGCGACATAGCCAGGTACACAACAGAAGTACCAAATAGGTCTGTTGTCCTGGGTGCGCCAAGAATTAGTGGACGGCGGTGCGGGACGGCGAAAAGTAGGCGGGTTCGGATGGACAGGCGCACGCGCAGCGTAGAAGGTATTTGCTGGTCGAACAGGATCCGTGTTGAGTGGCATTGCTGGTGACTGGCGTCGTGCGACCTCAGCATAGGTCAGAGGAGCGGAAACAGGCGGATGCTGGAAGGTGGTTGGTATATAGAGCCTCAGAAATTTGCTCCTCTATGGCCTGTCGTAGCGTGGGAGCAAGCGCCTGGACGGAGTCCGGGACGCAGGAAACAAGGGACAATTGTCGCGCCACTTCTTTTCGGACAAACTGCTGTATCTGCCGCATGAGCATTATGGTGTCAGTAGAAATGGAGCCTATAGTTAACACTGACATGTTGGCTGTGTCAGTGTTCGGGAGGCGTGTAGAAATGCGTTGTTTCCGCAACTATTCGTAGCTCTGACAGTCCTGGACCACGTCCGTGACAGTTTGGGGATTTTTGGCAATGAGCATGTGGAAGGCGTCGTCCTCGATACCCTTCATGATGTGTCGAATTTTATCGGCTTCGGACATAACAGGGTTGATGCGACTGGAGAGGTCCACAATATCCTCGATGTAGGACGTGAAGTACTCGCCGGATTGCTGGGCGCGACCACGTAAGCTCTGTTCTGCGCGGAGCTTGCGAACAGCGGGTCGGCCGAAGACTTTCGCGAAGCTCGTTTTAAAGGAGGACCAGTGGGTAATATCAGCTTCGTGGTTGTGGAACCACATCTGTGCTACGCCCGCCAGGTAGAAGTTGACGTTGCTGAGCTTGTCGCCGTCATCCCATTTATTCTGGGCGCTTACCCGCTCATACGAAGTGAGCCAGTCCTCGATGTCGTGCTCGTCGGTGCAGTTGAAAATGACATGGTCTCGCTGTCGTGGTACGCCGGAGCAGGCGACCACCGGTGGTGCGGGAGCACCCTGCTGTGGCGCTTCGTCAGGCTTTGCCGAGTCGGGGGGTAGAGTGCGGGTACGGAGTTCTAGGATCAAAAGGGAACCAGCACGCTCCACCAATTGATAGGACGCGTTCAAGGTTAGATGCGCTTGGCGTTTTTATGAATGCCAGAAACAGGCAACGGCCAAGCGGAGCGAGTGCGAGCACCAACAAGAAGCGTCTTCTTCTTCGTCTTCTGCTGGCGCCCGTATTTGTCACTACAATATATATATATATATATATATATATATATATATATATATATACATATTTCGGTGTCGCTGATGTGAATCCTTGGGTCGCCGCACGACCACTGTTGCCAGAGGCTTCGGACAGGAAGTCCCAGCCTAATATCACCTGATGAGCGCACGTCGAAAGCTCCGCAAGTTGTACATGATGACGAATACCGTCTATCAGAACGCGAGCTACGCACTGTCCGGTAGGATAAATGGGAACGTCATTGGCACCACGTAGAACCAGACCAACACACGGCGTTTGCACTTTGCGCAGACGGAAGGACAGTTCACGATGGATACCAGAAATAGCGGCTCCAGTACCTACAAGGGCGTTGACAGAAACACCTTCCAGACAAACCGAGAGTTAATTGGCGGGGTGAGCAGGAGGAATTGGGAAAGTCCGATACGATGCAGTTTCTCCTCCAACAACTGCAACCTCGAGTTTGCCGATGAGGAGAGCAACGACGTGGCGAGCGGGCAGCGCGAGCCATGTCCAGGGAAGGCGAGAGAGGGCGACCAGAAGAGGTTGTGCACGGTCCGGGAACATAGGAATTTAACCCAGGTGCCCTGTCTCGCACAAAGGTAGCGTGGCCCCGCTTTTCATCTTGCTGACGCCGACGGCAGGAGCGAGAAATGTGGCCGCGAATACAAACAGGGCACGACGACCTACACGGAGAGTAGTACTGTTGTGTAGGAGGATTGGATGCCAGCGAAGCTAGGTGGTCGCGGTAAGCTTCTGCAGGTGGAGACTGAGTGGTCGAGGTAGGCTCGGAGGCAATTTCGGCGTAACTTGGCGGACGAAATGGTCGAGTAGACTTGTCGATTTCGGCGTTTGTCATCGACGCCAGTTCGTCTTTGATGATGTCAAGCAGTCCAGAAGGAGCGGGGCGAATGGTTGCAAGCGTCGGAGGTCCAGAAAGATGTCCTTTAAGTTCCTCCCTGATGATAGTACGTATCAGCGCTCGCAACTCACAATCACCGTTGAGACGAGTGTCGTAAGTTTTTATTTAGGACGACAGTCTCTTTGAAGACGATAGTCTTTCTTGGGCTACCTAATTGCGAAAAACGTGTCAGTCGATGCAACCACCCGGCCAAAACGAAGCATGAGGCGAGGAGGTGAGAGAGAAAATGAGAGAGAGACAGGCAGAGAGCGACTATCGACTATCGACTAGCGACTACGAGTATCAGGGGCGGCAGAAGACTATCGTCTTTCGACGTCATATGCAGCAAAGCAAGCAGATATGCGGCCAATTTTTTAATTAGGCGGTCAGATGTGTGTGAAGACCACCTCTACAGTACGGTTGCGGCCAGGGGGACACAACGTGAGATGATAATTGTCGTTGCTAGCCGTACAATTAACAAAAATTGAATAACTTTTGACTGGCTGCAGTAAGCAGGCGTGTTTGTACTGAAAAGTTAGAGGCAGTCGTGTTTCTACAGAGTTCCACTTGGCAGAATTCTTCAAGCGTGCTTTGAGATATCGAACTACGAAGTTTAATTTTAATTGCCGTTCGCATGATTACGCATGCAAGACAGTGACAACCGGCGCAAAGCTCCTCCCTTGTCTCGGTATAACAGAAGCTGCCATCGTTACAGGCTGCGCGGTTGTGTGTTTTTATAGCTGTTCCGACTTGTGCGCTTTGCCATTACGCCAGCTGAGAGTGAAAGGGGGCAGTTAACACTTTTGCCTATGCCCCCTACCCATTTGTCAGACTAAACGCCGTACGCAAAAGGCGCGTCACACAGGGGCGCGAATAGGCGCGAAGTATACCTATTTCATCGTTCCAAGACGAACTCTGATGCGGCGATCAGTGAGAAACGTATGTGTGAAGTGCAAGAGATGGCCTGTGACGCCTATGACTTGTAACTGGCTGATGATGGCTGTTTGATACATGTAGTCGTAAGACTTAGAAACATAAAAAAACAGCAAGTGTCGACAGGCCATCCGCACTGTAATGTCCTATGTGGCTTAATTAGCAGGTCGAGCACATTGTCTTCAGCACTTAGACGCTGCCGAAACCCAGTAATGCACGTCGGTAGTATTCAGCCCTGCTCAACGTACCAGGCGAGTCTTGTGCACGCCACCTTGTCCATTAGCTTCGCTGCACAGGAGGTGAGCGATACCGGTCTGTATGAGTCCAGAGCTGCAGGATTATTTCCAGGCTTCAGAACCCGTACCAACCATGCTACCTTCCATAAATGTGGGATATCCCCTCTGGCCCACACTTGGTTCAAAAAATTCCAGCAAATCACGTCGTCTCTCAAGCGGTAGATTAGTCCACATCTGGTTACTAAGGTCAGGTTCCACCGCACAGCAACGTCGGAGGCTGCTCGTAGCTAGTTCCAACTCTCTCAGTGTGAAAGGACCATTCATCAGAGATGACGATAGTGGCGGAGGCGGGTTGGTTGTGCCGGCTGACCTGCCGGGAGAGTATACTTGAGCAAAGAAATTCGCAAGACAAGCGAGCGTTTTGCCTAACTTCAATGCTAGGGCTTCAAATTGCTTGCTTGGTCGAACGTTTCCAGCAAGGATTTTAACGACTCACCATATCCTTGGAACTGGCGTGAAGACCGATTGGCTTGCACAAAATTCTGGCCATTCATCTCTTCTTAGTTTCCTTGTGTAAAAGCGAATCACAGCGTTAATTCTGTTATATATAGTTTTCATTGGTGGGTCGCCCTTCGTCCTCATCAGCCTCCGTTCCGCTCTTATACAGGCAGCGCATAGATTTTTGAGCGTTAGGTCCGGAGCGGTGAAGTGGTCGGGCAGCTTAAGCTCAGCGGCAGCCAATTTCTTGCTACGTAGCCAATCCGCGAACAGGTCTCCAGGTGATCCGTTTATATTATGTCAGTATACGCGCGGGATTCTGGCTCATAACAGATGTGCCACACCCGTGTCGATCAACGCCGCGACTTCGTGGTCATCTATGGTAACTGGTACGTCGCAAGATGCTGACACCGAACTGCACTGATTTCTCTGCGTCTCAATTGCGTCATCTCGCGGTCGTCGTAGGGGAGGATCTTCAGCGTTCGCAACGTCAGCGACCTCACCTCCGCAGGTCGCTAGACTCAGTTTTCCCAGGAAGCAGGGCTGGGTGAGCGACGCCTTGTTGCGCTCGGCGTGAAGAGGGGGCTGGAAGACCTGTGTCGGGCGGGTGACGGTGACCGGGTGTCACGGAATCGTGGGGCAAACGAGGTCCTGGCGTCCGCGAGGTAGGCTTCAATCTCCAGGGGGCGTTCGCCATTGCGCGGGCACAGCGCATTCAGTGAAAATCCACGGAGCCCACCTCGGCGGTAAGGACACGCCCTGTAGAGGTAATCGGCTTCACCGCAATGAAAACACAAGGGCCTCCGGTCTGCAGTGCGCCATACGTCGCTCCTGCGGGGTGGTCGTGCTTCAACCATGAATGGCGTGCGGCGAGGCCTGAAGTTGCCAGTTGCCTGTCCCACGGCGCGCACACCATGAAAGTCCGGGACGTTGCTCATACCGTGAAGAGTCGGGGACAACGAACTTCGCGCTACTTCTGCATACGACATGCGAGGCTGTGGCTGCCGTGTCTCGGGCTGTGCTGTCTCGCTTCGCTCTGGGACTTTGCCTGTCTGATTTCCTCCCGGACGACCTCAGCCAGAGCGAGTCGCGGTACCGATGCCGGAGCCACCCGAAGCTTTTGGAGCTCTTCTCGAACAACAAGCCTAATGAGCTCCCACAAGGCGTCGGTATTGTCAAAAGGTAGAGCGAGAGGGTCACGCGATAGAGTCGACAAGTCGCGGTTGTACAGCCTTGTTCGCTGCTGCGGTGCCTTTTCCATTGATATGGCTTCCGCGAGAAACTCTGTGTTACATCGTAAGGTCCCACCCAGCGCGCGCTCCGATCCCGAATGAGACGAGTCCCGTGCAAGCATAAGAAGCGTTTATTGATCGTAGAATCGGGCTTTTATAGCCAGGAGGGGAGAGGGGGAAGTGAGCACTGCTTGTGCCCACGTGTGACTAGCTTTGTCGTGATAAGCAGCGATGGCAGCCAGATAGGTTCCGTTGCTACACTCTGCAATGGTCTTTGGTGGGTTGCGTATTAGGCCACCGAATAACTCTGGCTTGACACCACGCATCAAGTGCCTGAGCTTCTTTTCTTCCGGCATGGACGGATTCGCGCGTCGGGAAAGTCGGCACATACCTTCGACAAACATTGCGACGCTTTCGTTCGGCCGCTGTACTCTCGCCTGAATTGCCGATTCATCTCGCTCCTTGCGATCGGGGCTGGTGTATGTGCTGATTAGCTGCCGTCGGAATTCGCTCCATGTTGATAAGACCGCCTCACGGTTCTCAAACCATGTCCGCGCATAGTCCTCGAAGGCAAAGTAGGCTTTGCGTAGCTTGCGCTCCGGAGTCCAGCTTTTGAATTCTGCGACACGCTCAAAGTGATCGAGCCAGTCCTCAACATCTTCGAAGTTGTCCCCATGGAAGGATTTGGGGATTAGTGGCTGGTCAAAGATGACCTCGGTCGGTGCGGTTGAGGAAGAAGATAGAAATGACGTACTCATTCTTCTGATTCGGTTGGGTAGAGGCTCGTACTCAGGTGGCAGTTCTTGAAGTCGACGGCTTGTCCGTACGTGAAGAGGAGTCAGCTCGACTGGACTTCGTACTGGGCTTGTAGACGGGGTTCGATCTGGATGCGGTAGCATGTACCCAGCACCTCCACCAGAAAAATGTAACGTAGATCGCTTGAAAAAATAGACGCTTCTCTTTAATGGCGGGCCAGAAGAAGAGCGTGCAGCCTATGCGCTTCGTCGTCTTTCATGGCGCCGACCTTTGCGCGCGCCGTCCCGCGGTGCGGGAGCCCCACATCATTGTGTCATTATCGTCACTGTAAGTATCCCAATGCCTCACAGGCCAGGATCTTCGGCCGGTGGTTTTGTATCCAGTAATGTTGACGAAGACAGGAAAATGGTCGCTGCCAATTCTATCCTTACTCGTCGTTGAAGACGCGAGGATGTCTGGTGAGTACAATGTCAAGTCAATGACACTGTAAGAGGCCGGTGGTCGGAAAAACGTTAGCTGTCTGTCATTCGCCACACAAAGCCCCTCAGTGTCTAAAGCATTATCAATTTGCTTCCCACGAGCATCAAACACGTTTTCACCCGAGAGCGTATTGTGTGCGTTAAAGTCCCCGCATATAATGCTTGGAGCCGGACAGCGGCTGCAGAGGTCTCTTATGGTTTATCCCATCGAGACCTTCTGGCGAGAGCTCACATAGGACACGACGCTGAGGCTTCGGTTTCCCAACCGCACTTGCATAGCAGTGGCCTCCAAAGCACTGCTGCAAATGTCTTGAACTAGTAGAACGTAATGTGGTATTTCACGTCTGACATACTGTATGACGCTTCGGTTCGGAAATGTCGGAATACATTGATTTCCATGTGCGACATAACCAGCAATGGATCTGGAACTTGGAAGAGAAGCCTCGGACTGGGCCAATATTGGCACAGGCATGTTGCGTAAGAAGAGCAACAGTTCCGGTAAATGACACACAAGACCCGCGCAGTTCCATTGCATAAGAAGCGGTACCTTTAGACGGGATGGTGAACATTGTGTCCTGACCGGATCTGTATTGCTAGGTGTACCCGCCGTGGTTGCTCAGTGGCTATGGTGTTGAGCTGCTGAGCACGAGGTCGCGGGATCGAATCCCGGCCACGGCGGCCGCATTTCGATGGGGGCGAAATGCGAAAACACCCGTGTACTTAGATTTAGGTGCACGTTAAAGAACCCCAGGTGGTCCAAATTTCCGGAGTCCCCCACTACAGCGTGCCTCATAATCAGAACTGGTTTTGGCACGTAAAACCCCATAATTTAATTTTTAATTGCTAGGTGTGTTAAAGGGTGGTAGAGCTTAGAATCACCGAATGAAGAGCCAGGACTACTTCTAGCCTGTCGTTCATCCAACTTGCCGGCATCTTCTCTATGTGTAATTGCAGGGCCTTGATGAGAGTACGCAGCACCTGTTGACAGTCCTCCTGTGGTGGTGTTTCACCACAACGCAAATGGGGTCGCTACAATGCAGACACATATCTTCGCTCTTCCAGTTGTTCAGCAGTCTTCTCGTATATAGGGTCTGTTTTCAATTATTTGACTGTTTTCGCCGGTCCGCTGTGCAAACGCACCACTGTGTTCTGGGTTCCTGAAGTAGGCTTCAGGCTTGGTGAATCAGTTTCACTCTTTGAACTCCATGGGATGTCGTCTGACTCTCTGTGACTCTCCGTCTTTTTCTTCCTATTATTATTCTCATCCTTTGCCTGTGGTCCCAAGATGAACGTTTTCTTTCGCTTTATTGCCGTTGCCCGCATAGGACACTAGCTATAACTAGTTTTCCTCTAATACCCTTATACGATCTGGTTTCATTTCTTATTCGAGTATCTCTTCTAGTTTTCCAACATCCCAACTTTCTACTTCGCTTAAGTATCTAAAAAAATCAGCAGCCCTTTCCCTGTCGAGGAAATGGGTGTAAGCGAAGCTTGTGGTGCGTTTCTTCGGTGTTCCTTGGAAGAAATTGCACTGACGAATACCACGTTGTGCTCTAACCACAACCTGTCACACGCGCTGCAACTGGCTCCGAAGTTCCGGTTGAGAAACTCGCATTGAAACTTGGTCGTCGCACCGGGGAAGTTGGCGCTAGCGCTGCCGAGGCGTGCACAACCGTTGTCGGGTTCCTGGAGGGCAATACGACGTTGACGTTTGGCATCAACATTGCGTTCCCGCAACTCGGGGTCGGCGGCTCTTGCTGATGTTTGGCCTCGACATCGCGCTCCCGCAACTCAGGGTCCGCGGTTCTTCGCTGATGTTTTGCCTGGGCTTCGGAAGCCATAACGCTAGAATCATCACGTCGACGACGAGCACTTTTCAAAGCGGGTTCGTAGCGCCGCTGCTCAAACGCAGCCTGCGCCTCGGCGGAACGCACCACGCGCGGCCTTCCCATCCGGTGGCCGAAACGGATCTGAGGCGAGGGAAGCCCGGCGGAGCGCTCACCAATCCCCTTTGCTTCCCTTTTCCTTGCCGCGACACACCAAACGACCCTGATTGGTCGAGCGCGTCACGTGATCTGACGCCAGTGCAGCTTTCCCCGCACCTGCTCTCTCTTTTTTTTTCTTGTCCCTGGCTCATATCCGCCTATCCCTGGCTCATACCGACATATGGAATGTGGGTATGCGCCACACGTGAGTTCTTACGTGACTACAACGCTACCGAAACTTGTGAACCAATACAAGCTTCGCATGAAAAAAGCATTCTTCGCAATTGATAATCTGAATTTTTTTGAAGCCAACGCAGCTTCACAAGACAGTATCAATTAAAATACATGTAATGTTCTCGTATTCCTTTTAGTTACTTTTATTTGTTATGCGATGCTCTCAATGCCGTGTTCATAAGTACCCCTTCTTTATCCACAGCCATCCAGGATTCGCCGCGTGCTGTCGCGCGCAGCGAGTCTAGTCACGCCGTGCCATGGCACACACAGCTAACGGCGGTGTTGTGTGAAATAACTGCACTTGTACATGCCTATATATATATATATATATATATATATATATATATATATATATACGCGAAAAAGTTATACATTACCATCAACAACTGATATCTGCCATAGATTTTCAATCCCCAGCATTACATGAAAATAGGCTTTCGTAAAAATATCCACATGCGCTTTCAAAACGTGTAATCGCCGATACTGCTATTTTAAATTATCTCACATTATTTTTATACTGGATCGTTTTAAAGCACAGCAGCGTTAGCGGCTGTATTTTTGTGCTCACCTCTTTTGCTGATACCTTCAGACTGCCAAAAAGGTTCATTTTTGTAAGTCCGTAGCGACGCGATCTTTTCTTTTCAAGTCAACCATGTTATTATTATTATGCATTAAAAATTCTATGCTGTTCCTTTACAAAAATTATACATGATCGCGCCGGAAACAGGATCAAAGAGAGGGGAGGCTATAACGGCAAACTCTCTGTAATCGTGGTTTTGGCACTAAAATCATTAATATTTGGCCCAAACTAGCCCAACGGCAACTACTACTGTAACTTCCAATTTATATTTTGCTAGTTCGAGTAGCGCTGTCTGTCCTTGTTACATCACCACGCATGACTTATCATTCATGCAAGGGCCTACTCGAACTGTTTGCAACATTTAGCTGATGTTAAAGTCTTATTACCAACATGTTTCAGCAAATAAAATATGTGGAGTGGAACCCGGATATATCGAACCCACATATAACGAATTATTGTGTATATTGTATAGCTGCAAAATGCCCTTGAAAATCCCATGCAAATGTATAGGGCTGGTGCATGTCTATATAGAACGCCCGTTCACCAGCACATTCGATATATCGAATGCGGCGCCACGCCGAAGACCTCAAAGTGCACTTCTTTGTGCACTTTGAGGTCTTCTGGCACCTGGAGGTGGAGAAGAGAGTGGGCAGTCAGTTGAGCCGTGTGCGTCGTGCGTGCAGTCAGTCGAGCCCCATCGCGTTGTGTTGTTAGCCCACGTGCTACCTCGAAATTCAACATTCCTTCTTTCCGATATTTGTGGCGTCGTCGTGTGGGTTCAGTGCTTATTCGTGAGTTAATTTTCCGTAAGTTCATGGCCGCTGCAAGTGTAAAGAAAAGAATCAACTTGGACTTCGAAATGAAGTGAAAATTGATGCAGCAATTTTTCTGCAGGTAAATAAAGTGTGCTGGCTTTTTTTTTCCCGAGTTGCGTGCAGTAACTTGTCAGGGCCTGCTATTTTATATATCGATTTACCTATATATCGAACTTTTTGGGATACCCTTCAGATTCGATATATCCGGGTTAGAATGTATGTATGTATGTATGTATGTATGTATGTATGTATGTATGTATGTATGTATGTATGTATGTATGTATGTATGTATGTATGTATGTATGTATGTATGTATGTATGTATGTATGTATGTATGTATGTATGTATGTATGTATGTATGTATGTATGTATGTATGTATGTATGTATGTATGTATGTATGTATGTATGTATGTATGTATGTATGTATGTATGTATGTATGTATGTATGTATGTATGTATGTATGTATGTATGTATGTATGTATGTATGTATGTATGTATGTATGTATGTATGTATGTATGTATGTATGTATGTATGTATGTATGTATGTATGTATGTATGTATGTATGTATGTATGTATGTATGTATGTATGTATGTATGTATGTATTCACACACGGACGTACGTATGGCACTAAATGTATGTAACCTTCATAACGATCTTACCAGGACACTCCGCCTTTTGTTGGCTCGTTTTTGCTAAACGATTAGTACTGGATATCTGATATTCTCGACGCGTGCTCGATAAATGTACCTGTGCGATCGGCCGATTTGAGCGCTGAGAATGTCCTGGAGCTTTGGCTCACCCTGAGGCGTGTCCCGTTGGGCGGCCTGAGCAACCTTTCCACCAGTGTGGGCACGTACACACCGCCGTAGCTTTCGCCGGTCACGTAAAGGTCTCGCTCTTTCAAGGTGGGGAACTTCCGAAAAAAGTCCTGCACGGCCAGGTAGTTGTCGTCTGCGGTCTGGTCGTCGTTCGTCACATATTGGCCGCTGGTGTCGTACGAGAATCCAACTCCAGCAGGAGCCTCGATGTACAAGACGTTGGCGACCTGGATGACCAGGAGCCAGTGAAGAGTTAGCGTGAGCATCGAAGAAAGGCCGTTTCTATGCACTGCCGTGCTCTTAATGTACCGCTGGATAGGGAATACAGTAGATGGCAGACTCCAACTTGTCAATCAATATGAAGTATCCTACGCAATTTATTATTTGAGCTGTTGACAACCTCAGCACAAAAATTGTGCAATGCCAGCTACTTCAAGCCCATCGTTTCTAGGGCAAAACTTTTCCGTAACAGCAGTAATGGGTGGAGAAACGACTTTGCTATAAAGTATGCCACGCAATCGAGCCACGAAGCTATTTCCGTAGTAGCTCCAGATCCACTTAACAGCTGACCATTCTTATAGATGAATGACGTATACAAAAGCAACAATATTTTCTTGCGAAAAGAAGAGCAAAAACACAAGAAACAATGTGACATGCGCTGTAGAATAATTATGCACGAAAGCTTGTCCTCCGCCCCAAGTGTAATCTTTCAGACTTGCTGGTTTGCTGATGAGGAAATTTATCGCAAACAAAAAGACAAGGCACACAGGAAGAAAATACACAGACAAGCGCTGGTTTGATTTTAATTTTCTTCACATTTAATTGTTGATTTCAGCGCATGCTTTTTTACGTAAAATACACAGTAAGACACACTATTTACAATTTAGCTCGGTGCTATTTAAAGTATTACGTAAAAGTGATGTATTTATGACTTGCGTCAGATAAATTTACTAATTTCACCAGCGCCTTGGTTCTGACGTCGCATTTTTATTGCAAGGCCACCCCACTGCGGCGTGCGAAGCTATAGGCTCAGGGATGCTTAAATCAGCGTACAATCTTAAAGATGGTGGCATATCATCGTTCGTACTCGATCGGTATCGAAGGTAGTGAAAATTGCAGGAGGGCCAGAGAATTCGTAGTGAAGAAAGTGACCCTGCTTTGATGGGTACCATTACGTTAAACATTGGGAGCGTCCCATGAAGGGAAAACTATATACGCTGGGTGGTCGACCAATTGATTTCTCTCAAAACAGCTGTCCCTGCTTATGCTTTGCTCAACAGGTCACAAGAATACAGTATTTGCTTTTTGTTTTCGCCCGATAGATTTCGTGAACCGAGCCCTTCTCAAAAGTGCGTGAGACGTTTTCACGCCACGACGCTTCCTATAGTGCACTGTGGAATGAGTTACTGTCGCTGCGTTCCTTTAAGGACCTAACGTCCATTTGTAAATGCGGGTAAACTTTAGACAGGGGTAAAACACTGCGTGAAGTGCGCTTACGAAAGGCGTCTCTGATTGTGCTCAGTCGAAGAAAGTTGCATCACTTACAGTGTTCCAGCTGTATGGGTTCACAATCAACGACTTGCCCTTTCTGACAACGCGGAAAGGTCCGTTCTCGGCCAGGGCGCCGATCAGCGAGCTGGCACCGGGACCGCCGTTGAACCAAAGAACCACGGGGTCAGTGTCGGGCGAGCGCTGACTAGCCATGTACCTGCAAGTGGCCACCAGAACCAATCACAATTTTCGCCTTTCACTGGCAAAGTATGTTAATCATACTTTATGCCGGCTCAGGGTGTTTACGTGAAGTTTAGCGCGTACAGCTTACCCAGAAAATCTGGGAGTGTGCACTAGGCAAACAAGCAACATTGGGAGACTCCACCGCAGTACGACAATCTTAAAATATAAACGTGCTCGTACGTGGCCCCTGTAATTTGGTTTGTCGCGGCCTGGTGGACACTGGCTGAACCACGCATAGCAATGTTCTAAGAACGTTGACGCATAGGGCGGCACGACCGGGCTAGAGGGGGAGGCGAGCGCGTCTCCCCTCTAAGCCTGGCCGTGAGTGCTGATAGCGCGTCGCGTCGCCTGCTAGTCACTACGTGTTTTATTGCGAGAGCAATTATATGGACACTCCAAGCGGATTTCTACCGTCGCCATCACCGTGAGGTTCTGTATAAAGTCGAAGGCCGATAAAATCGTCGCCGCGCGGCGTATGCTGTATGTGCAAGTGAAAGCCTGCGAGAGACGCGCGCTTTCATGGAGGGCAAACGCACGGCGGAGAGCCAACGCGACGTCTTCCGTCCAGTGTTGCGGAATGGGCGCCGCCATTCCATTCCGATTCCATTCCGGGGAATTAGAACCTGCCGCAATTCCATTCCTTTCAATTCCTCGGAATGAAAAAACTTGGCTCATTCCCACTCCGGGAATGGTCAGGCAGTTCAATTCCATTCCTGTAATTCATCAACGTAGGAAAGGCATCTTGATAGTTCTATCGAGTTAACGATGAACGCACCATAAAGCTGGTGTCATCAGATGCGTTAAGAACTGCAAAAATACGCAAAACACGTTACCAAGGTCGAGGGAAAGTAGCTTGGTGACACATCAGATGCGTTAAGAACTGCAAAAATACGCAAAACACGTTACCAAGGTCGAGGGAAAGTAGCTTGGTGACATATCTCGTACAGTACACCCACTCTACAAATTCCCATAGGGGCAGTTCTCCCGCTACCTATAGTATTTGCATGGTCAGCATGCTTTAATGGCTTGTGATGTTTTAATATTGCTTAGGCTTAAATGTGTTAATGCTAAAATGATAACGTAGGGTATTTTTATGCCGACAAAATTAGAATTTAAGAAGACCTTATATGATGGCGGCGTCAAGAGCAGCCTTCATTAACAGGCACACAGCTGCATCCAGCGATGAAGGCCGACGTTATCTTCGGCTGGCTTGCCAGCTCTTTCTCTCATTGCATGTACTGACGTTCATGCTTTCTTTTTAGGTGCCGAATCAAATTACATGAAACTCCCACTACAGCATGTATAGTTTCGGAGCCAAAGCTTGCAGCGCGCTGCTTGTTTGTTTTCTTCATGGCTAATTTATATAATAAACAAATTGTTTCCAATGTGCCATGTTGGCGGAATTAATGCGTGCTTGAGCCGCTGTGCGCAGGAGCCAGTATGGCAGTGCGTTATGGAAGTGTTTTTTTTTATTTGCAATAGAAGGCTGGACAGCAGGGCGGGGATGGTATCACAGAAAGCCGATGGGGATACTTCGAAGCATTGTCTAGCATTCACGGTATGAGCGAACTACTAAATGAACCGTTGGGATTCTCTAGCCGCCAACACCAACACCACCCGGACCTCCCCTCCCTCCTCCCCCCCCCCCCTTCTCCCACCCTATAAGAGAGCTCCTGTCATGATATGTACGGAAGCGCGCGAAAAACAAAAAGACGTTGCCGCGTTTGCCGTGCGGGGGCGATGACGAAGTGGTGTGGCGCGTGGCGCGTGGTGCGTGCGAGTGTTCTGAGCTGCTCGGCGTTGAAGGCCAGCCGATTCTCGCTGGACGCCCGGTCCAGAGAACCCAGATCGCCCACTACGCCGTCCTCGGACGCAAAGGACCTGTGTTCCTGCTGGGCAACCGGTCCAGGGAGCCAGGCGAACGGGACAACTCGTTCTCGGATGCCAGTGACCTGCGTTCCTGCTGGGCAACCGGTCCAGAGAGCCAGGCGAGCGGGGCAACCGTTCGAGAGAGCCAGGTGAGCGAGGCAACCGGTCCAGGGAGCCTCAAGGGCCTGTGTTCCTGCTGGACAACCGGTCCAGGGAGCCAGGCGAGGTGGTCGCTTTCCCGGGCCACTGCCACGACCAGCCTGCTGCCGGAGACGAGAGCAGTAGCGAGAGCTGTTGCACAGCTACCATGGCTGTGTCTGCTACCGTCGCTGCTGCAGCTGCAGATCCCATGATACCGTGGGTAGGCCCATGGTGACGTCGTCCAGCCGTCAGCCGACCCTTCGGGACCGACATCGGCCTCTACGCGTCAACGGACTTCCCGCAAAGGGAACGCACGGCGAGAGACTTTATACTATATGACAGGACACTCTATAGTAGCAGCTTCGGGACTGCATGCGTTAGCATAACTTAATTACATGTGCATCGTGAAGTCTGTACGTCTTTGCGCTGTTAATATATATTCTGTGTTTGTGTGCACTCGAGTGGTCGATAGCGTTCCTTGGTGAGTGGTCCTGGGCCCAAACCTCATTACATTTTCATCACAATCTAACATCACTACATCATCATTTCATCACAATCTGGCGAGCTTGCCAGGATACCGCTCGTAAAATCATCGAAGGAAGTTATCCTCCCTCGAGTGCACGCTCGCAGAGAACTAAACGATGGATACAGAAAGATTAGCCACTATTGGATCACGGCTAGGATTGTCCGGTGTGGAATTGCGTACCTGGATTGAGAGTGAACAGGCAAAACAAAGAGCGGAACGAGCTGCGGAGAGAGAAGCAAGTAAGGAAGCAGACGAAAGAACTCGACAAATTCTTGAGCTCAAATTGAAGCTCCAAGAAGGAGCTCAAAGTGAATCCGCACGAATCAACACTGATTCGATGTCTCTTCCGAGTGCCGCCTCTTCTGTTCTCAACCCGCAAAAGTTGCTTCCGTTGTTTGATGAGCGACGCGATGATTTGCATGCGTACTTGCAAAGGTTCGAGCGCGTGGCAACAGGACAAGATTGGCCACAAGAGAAGTGGGCATTAGCTGTGAGCATGTGTTTGAGTGGTGAAGCGCTAACAGTAATTGGCCGAATGACTGCCGCTGATTCATTAGACTATGAGAAAGTAAAGAAAGCTTTGCTGCAGAGGTTTCGATTCACTGCGCAAGGTTACCAGGAGAAATTTCGCAAGGCAAGCGCAGAGGATGGAGAAACCGGGAGACAGTTAGCTGCTAGGCTTTCAGGGTACTTCGACCACTGGATTGACATGGCTAACGTGTCCAGAACGTTCGACAGCCTTCGAGACCACATGATCGCCGAACAGTTTATCCGGTGTAGCCATCCAAAGCTTACTATATTCCTGAAAGAACGAGAATGCAAGTCACTCCAAGAGCTAGCTGATGCGGCTGATCGGTTCATTGAAGCTCAGCACCTATCGAATCTCGGGAAGGTTCCGGAGGACGCAAAAGACGTCACTAGGAATCCCACCGACGCTCCGAGAAAACCACCACCAAGGTGTATGCTTTGCAAGCGCCTTGGGCATCAAGCTCATGAATGTCGCAACCCAGCTAAAGAAGTGACGAAGTGCAAGGTCTGTGGGAAGGTTGGTCACAAGAGCGACGACTGCTGGAGCACGAAGGCGCATGAAGAGAAAAGTTCAGCCTGCGTGGTCAACGAGAACCGCGATGATCTTTCGTTGTGTCACACAACTGGAAAACACAAGAAAGGGAAAAATCGTGACACTTTCGATAAAAAAACGGATCAAAGAAAACCCATTTTTCTGGTGGAAGGAATGCCAGTAGTTGAAGGGCAAGTGCTCGGTCGAACAATTAGAGTTCTTCGTGATACGGGCAGCAATACTGCAATTATCCGAAGAGACTTAGTTCCCGATCAGCGTTTGACCGGAAAGAGTAGCAGAGTGCTGCTTATCGATGGCTCTGCATTTAATTTACCAGAGGCAAAACTCCACGTAAATACACCGTACTTTACCGGAGAAGTCACAGCCTTATGTATGAATAAGCCACTTCATGATCGTGTGCTCGGAAACCTACCGGGTGTCAGAGGACCTCACGAGCCATATATTAACTGGAAGCACGCTTCAGTCGACCAAAGAGACACTGCGTCGCTAAACACCAGTGTGCAAGCGATACCTGTGGAGCACCCTCACTATGTTTCCGCCATGGTCAAGCCACAAGAGGATAAGACGACTCCATTGTGCGCACCAAAGATAAAGTGGTGTGACGTTACCAAAGACCACTTTGCAGAGGAACAGCAGAAAGACAAAACGTTGAAATCTCTGTTTGCTAAAGTCGACAGAAAGTGCAAGTCACCGAAAGGCCACTGCTACTCGTTCCTTGAAAAAAGTGGGCTTCTCTACCGACAGTACTGTCTTGCTACCGGCAGAACATTTAACCAGCTTGTCATGCCGAAGATGTTTAGAAGACCTATACTTGAAGTCGCACACGAAGGTCTTATGGCCGGACATCAAGGCATTCGGCGCACGACAGATCGAGTCTTGGCGGATTTTTACTGACCGGATCTGCATGGCGACGTGAAACGTTTTGTCAAGTCCTGCGATAAGTGCCAGCAAACAACACCAAAAGGCAAAATAGGTGTTGCGCCTCTGGGCAACATGCCTATAATACGTACACCTTTTGAGCGCGTTGCGGTCGATTTAATCGGTCCTTTTTCACCGAAATCGGACCGTGGCAACCGCTATATTCTCACCCTCATAGATTTTGCCACCCGATATGCGGATGCCATTGCTCTCCCTGCAATTGATGCTGTGCATGTGGCAGAGGGAATGATTGAGATTTTCTCTCGCATTGGTTTGCCAAAAGAGATTGTAAGTGACCAAGGAACAAGTTTCACATCGGAACTCATGGAAGAGGTGGACCGTCTACTTGCCATCAGATTTCTACGAACAACTCTCTATCATGCCATGGCGAATGGGCTCGTGAAGACGTTCAACGGGACCCTGAAGTCCATGCTGAAGAGGATGTGCCAGGACAAACCTCGATCCTGGGACAGGTACCTTGCTCCACTGCTTTTCGCCTACAGAGAAGTGCCGCAAGAAAGCCTGGGCTTCTCGCCTTTTCAGTTGATTTACGGTCGACACGTACGAGGACCACTGACAGTGCTCAAGGAGCTGTGGACCAATGAAGATATCAACGGCGAAACTCGTACAACCTACACCTATCTTGTCGATCTTCGAAATCGCCTTGAGGAGACATGCAAACTCGCCCATGACGAGTTGGAGAAGGCACGCGCAAAGCAGAAAACCTACTTTGACCGGAAGAGCCGTCCTCGCAAATGAAACGTTGGCGATAAAGTACTACTTCTACTGCCGACTGATTCCAACAAATTACTAATGCAGTGGAAAGGTCCATTTGAAATCGCCGAACGGAAGAATGAGGTCGACTATGTTTTGAACATGAGTGGAAAAAGAAAAATATTCCACATCAATATGCTCAAGAAATATGAGGAACGCGAACATTTACAAGTACAGCAGGTCTCTGCCATAACAGAGATCACCAAGCCTTTGACAGACCTCACACGGAAAGGACCAAACAACAGTCTGGCGTGGGGACCGGCTCAAGAGCAAGCGTTCAGCATTTTCAAGAATAAGCTCGGCAATGCTCCCATTCTACAAGCACCGAACATGACAAAGGGTACCATAACATCGGATCGGATTACCTGAGCCGTGTCTAAATCGCTGAACGAACAAGTGTATACTACCATAGAGTTAAAATATTTAACCTTTGGAGTGCTAAAGAACAAGAAGACAATTACCGATTTTACTTTTAAAACAGTTGTATATGTAGTGAACTCGTTGTCAAAGTGTACCTCCGCGCAACACGTTGGCCTTTGTTTTCCGCCTTCTTCCCCATTAGAAAAGTTGTGAACAACTTTCTTAAAACCGGGGGTTGTCATGATACGGACGCAAGCGCGCGAAAAACAAAAAGACGTTGCCGCGTTTGCCGTGCGGGGGCGATGACGAAGTGGTGTGGCGCGTGGCGCGTGGTGCGTGCGAGTGTTCTGAGCTGCTCGGCGTTGAAGGCCAGCCGGTTCTCGCTGGACGCCCGGTCCAGAGAACCCAGATCGCCCACTACGCCGTCCTCGGACGCAAAGGACCTGTGTTCCTGCTGGGCAACCGGTCCAGAGAGCCAGGCGAACGGGACAACTCGTTCTCGGATGCCAGTGACCTGCGTTCCTGCTGGGCAACCGGTCCAGGGAGCCAGGTGAGTGGGGCAACCGCGGTCCAGAGAGCCAGGCGAGCGAGGCAACCGGTCCAGGGAGCCTCAAGGGCCTGTGTTCCTGCTGGACAACCGGTCCAGGGAGCCAGGCGAGGTGGTCGCTTTCCCGGGCCACTGCCACGACCAGCCTGCTGCCGGAGACGAGAGCAGTAGCGAGAGCTGTTGCACAGCTACCATGGCTGTGTCTGCTACCGTCGCTGCTGCAGCTGCAGATCCCATGATACCGTCGGTATGCCCATGGTGACGTCGTCGAGCCGTCAGCCGACCCTTCGGGACCGACATCGGCCTCTACGCGTCAACGGACTTCCCGCAAAGGGAACGCACGGCGAGAGACTTTATGCTATATGACAGGACACTCTATAGTAGCAGCTTCGGGACTGCATGCGTTAGCATAACTTAATTACATGTGCATCGTGAAGTCTGTACGTCTTTGCGCTGTTAATATATATTCTGTGTTTGTGTGCACTCGAGTGGTCGATAGCGTTCCTTGGTGAGTGGTCCTGGGCCCAAACCTCATTACATTTTCATCAGAATCTAACATCACTACATCATTATTCTCATCACAGCTCCCTAGAACAGAGCAAACGTGGGTTTTCTTCGGCGCGAATCGTCGCGTCAAGGCTCGAGGAGGCGCAGCCGTCACCGCAGTTACTTTGGCTCTCCTTCTTCGGCTGGCTTGCAGAACCAATGCTTTCAAAAGTTTATTCTCCCTCTCTCTCTCTCTGTATGGAGGGAGAGGGTGCACAGTTCATCGCCGACTGTGCGGCGATGAACTGTGCTGAACAAGTACAGTATGCTGCGCTGACTGGCACACCTTTATCGACAGAGTTTCAGGCAAAGGCGTCCGTTGTCTAGACAGGGGGCACAGTATTGCAGAAGGGTTGAGGGGGGCGGGAGGATTACGAGGTGAGACGGCGCGCAAGCTGGTACGCGAAAGCTTGCAGTGAACAGAAGCGTCGCGCCAGCGTCAAAACGCATCACAACTAGAGAAGCGCTTTTTCGAATATGCATCCGAGTCGCCGATGGCGACAGAAGCAATGCTTCTGTCGCCGTCGCAATCGCAATCAATACTTCCCCGCTTCCCCGAAAGGGGAAGCATTGATTGCGATAGCAAATTAGTGGAAAGCTATACGAAGCAAGGAAACATTCGCTTACTAACTAAATAGACAAGCACCGTGTCACGCCCGCACAGATAAACATGAACGCATCTTGCTCGATGACCGCGGAAACTCGCTGTGAAAACGCCGGAGTGAGAAAGCGTGCCAGCAACAGCGGGCAAATTGACCTTCGCGCTGTCTCTCGTCTCGCTTCAACGCGAACGTCGAAAGCACAGCGCATACGAAGATACCGGCAGTTGGCGTGTGCACTTTGTCCCCATCGCAGATCGCCTTGAACATGATCGAGGCCCGCGCGGGCGCGCACTTCGCTCACGTCACAGATCGCTTTCAAGATACAGCACACGCGCGGCCGCGCTGTGAGAAGCAGCCAACGGAGCAGAACGCACCTCCCTCCCTCTCCGTCGCCTTCACCACCATTCAGAGGAATGGATTGGCAGTTATTTTTTTTTCTCCCCAAACATATCTGCCGGTTGATCTCTCGGGCGGTGCCGACTATCCTCCTTACGGGGGTTCGCACGCGGAATCTCTAGACGAACCTTTCAGCACGGCTGAAGTGAGGGAGGCCCTCATGGGACTGAATGGGCGATCGGCCCCGGGCCCGGACGGGATTTCTAATAGGCTCCTTCGTAATCTGGACGATGCTTCCATACAAACGCTCACGGACGAGATTAAGAGGGTGTGGGAAGAGGGAGCCGTCCCAGAATCGTGGAAACTGGCGTCAGTCATTCTTATCCCGAAACCGGGACGCCCCCTCGGTCTCCTTAATCTCAGGCCCATATCGCTTACATCCTGTATAGGCAAGGTGGCCGAACACGTCATTAACAAGCGCATTTCTAACCACATTGAAGAGCATGGTCTCTTTCCGTACAACATGATTGGCTTCCGGCCGGCACTCTCGACCCAGGACACCATGATGTTGATCAAACATCAGATTATCGACGTGCAGACGAGAGATGTCAGGGCAATCCTGGGCCTTGACCTGGAGAAAGCCTTTGACAATCTCTCGCACACACATATTCTCAAATCTGTCTCTAGTCTTGGCTTGGGGCATAGATTCCATGCATTCATCAGCTCCTTCCTCAAAAGCAGAAGGGCCACGATTAAGATAGGAGATCTCAAATCAGAACCACTCATTCTTGGCTCCAAAGGTACGCCACAAGGTTTGGTGGTCTCACCACTTTTATTCAACAATGCTCTCTGTGGGCTCTCCAAGAGGCTCTCTCAAGTCGAGGGCATAAGTCATACCCTTTACGCCGACGATATCACTGTCTGGTGTACAGGCGGCAGCGAGGGCAGAGTAGAGGAGGTACTCCAACAGGTTGTGGATTACACCGAGGCTTTCCTTAGAGGAACCGGACTCCGACTCTCTCCGAGTAAGTCGGAACTTTTGCTGTATAGACCCAAGAGAAGGGGTGTCAAACCTAAGGGATGGGTCCCCCTTTCGGACGTGAATGTAAAGCTTCGCACCAGCTCTGGTCATCTCATCCCTAGGGTAGAGGTCATCAGAGTTCTTGGCATGCTTATAGAGGCTAATGGCACTAATGGGCATACCATAAACAAGCTTACAGCTAAAACGGAAAACATGGTTCGGCTTATTACTAGAGTCTCCAACTCTCGAGGTGGCCTCAGGGAGGACAATTTACTAAGGTTGTTCCACGCTTATTTAATGAGCAACATTACCTACGTTGCTGCAATGCACTGCTGGCAGGGTCATGAAAAGACTAAGCTCAATTTCCTGATCCGCAAGAGCATCGAGAGAGTGCTAGGACTCCCTTCGAGCACTAGCACGGAACGCCTCATGCAACTGGGTATTCACAACACTTTGGAAGAGATAATCGAGGCACAGCATACGGCTCAGATGGCCAGGCTCTCCTCCTCGGCCTCGGGCAGGAGCATCCTAACCGTCCTAGGATGTAATCCAGCTCTAGAAGAGGAACACAAACATAATCTCACTAAGGAGCAAAGGGCTTACATTACAGTCTCTCCTTTTCCCCCAACGTGCACCCGCAGCACAATGCGGGGAGACGGAGGGCCAGGGGAGAAGCCCTGCTCAAAGACGTTCGTGCAAACCCACATTCTGCATGCTTCGTAGACGCAGGCGCAGTACGGCCTATCGGCCAACTTCTCGGTCGTCACGGTTGATCATACAGGTTCTGTTCTCTACTCTGCTTCTATCAGGAACGCCACTCCCGCCAAGGCTGAGCAGGTAGCTATCGCCCTCGCTCTTCTTGATGATTCTAAGCAACAGATCTACACAGACTCACGAGCGGCGGTCAGGGCCTTTGCGTCCAGATCGGTATCAGCTGAAGCAACTCGCATTTTAGGTCATAGGGATATTTCTCCTCATAGAATCATCTGGTTTCCGGCTCACCTTGGATCACATCTGGCCTCCATGGCCAACTTGAACGAGATCGCCCACGCCCGAGCGCGCGAACTGACTTACCGCGCTGGGCAACCTGGTGGTCCAATCAACAACAACACTCCAATCAAGCAGTCTTTAGGGACGTTCTCCTCACTTTTAATGAAATCATCAAGCATTATCAGTTGGCAGGAGGGTCTTCCCCCTTCCTCACGCGAAGCTCTCTAGAGCACAGGCATCTACCCTCCGGATGCTTCATACCAGGTCATATCCTAGTCTTTATACCCACAGCCAGTTCATCGAAGCCCTTGATCCAGCATGCCCGGATTGTGGCGCCGCTTGTACGTTAGACCACATGCTCTGGCAGTGCCCCTAATTACAGGGTCCTCAACGCACAACCGAAGAGGAATGGAGCTCCATGCTCAAGAGCTCAGAACTTCCACATCAACTCAGGGCCGTCCAGAGGGCCCGCGACGCGGCGGTGAGGCTCGGCCTACCCGTCCCGACGTGGGAGCGGCCCGCTGCTCTACCGCCTTGAGCGGTAGCTCTCCTAAGGACCTAAATAAAGTTCTCCGTCTGTCTGTCTGTCTGTCCCCATTCTAGATGCTCGGATCTCTTGCAGGTGACGGCAGCACAAAAATCAGCTACAACTTGTTTCTGCCATAAAATAACTAAGTGAACTAAGTGACATCGAAAATGTGCCTGGTATAAAATGGTGCGCGAAATAGCAAATCATTGGCGCAGTGGCGTCACAAGGGGGGGGGGGGGAGAATGTGGGGTGAAATGACAAATAATTATGCGTCAAAGAAGCAAGCAGGCACCTGAAGCATTTCAGTTATTGATAGAGTGTTACTATACGCTGACGGTCAAGAAAATAAAAAGAATAGAAATTTTTAGAAGGGTGCCCTTAACAAAGCAAAGATTTAGAACGTGGAGTTAAAATGAAACATAATTAAGACGCCACCCCTGAGAGGTACATAAAATATTTCGCAGATACAGCCGCGGAGCAGTTGTAACTGCTGTAGAAATACTGTTATAGAGCTACTCATTCACCCTGTATATATATCCCCTGTAAATATTCTTGCCCGTAACATTTGGTGGATATGCGGGATAGACACCGAAGCTCAAGTGCCAGTAATGCGCTCAGATCTTCGCAGCCGCCTCCGAAAAGTTCTCACACCTGCCAAGTCACCTGCCGTCTTGGTAGCAGACGGCAGCGCCTCAACCGTGATGGGAATATGTACCTCCCGCGTTACAATTGCCGGTCGCCCAAAATCTCTTCTATTAACTGTACGCGCCGTGTGTCATCACAAAGTGATTCTTGGAATAGACTTCTTGACAGTCCATTCTGCACTAATTGAGTGTTCAACCGGTGTTCTCCGCCTCGAGCTGCCTGAGTACTCTGCCGAGACTGCTACAGACCAGTCCCGACTTTCGGTGCGTCTAATTTGTCCGGCTGCAACCTGATGCTGGAACCTACGTCCCAACGTGTCCTTTTCCATGTCTTCGCGAGGACCAGCACGTAGTATCCCCGCTATACCACGTCATCCCGACACGACAAATAGTACTTCCCAGCGATTTTGCCACGGTTACCAGCAATCGTGCGAGGCTGCCCCTCCTGAACTTTGGCTCGTCTCCGTAGGTTCTTGCTCAATGTGTGACAGTCACCGTCCTGTACCCATTGAATGACTGCGCGGTGTCAGCGTTCCTGAAACCTGATTTACCGTATGATTCTGTTGAATCTTTGGCACCAGCCAGCTCTTGTCAAGACCAGTTCGCGAAAATGATAACTACCGACCTGCGTCCTGCCTACGCCGATGCTGTGCGCTGCGTCTTGGTGTCCTACCATGACCTATTTGATATCGGCAGTGGTCCGCTAGATCGAACCAACGTCGTCATCCATTCGATCCACACCGACAATGCTCCTTTTATCTAAAGATGGCCTTATCGCCTGTCAACAACTAAACGCCAGGTGATGCAATAGATATGGATAAAATGATCTCAAAAAACATCGGCGAGTCCTCCTGCGTTCCGTGGGCATCACCCGTCGTCCTGGTCAAAAAGAACTACAATACCAGGAGGTTCTGCGTAGATGATGGACTCTCTTCTACGTGGTTTTAAATGGCCCACATGCCTCTGTTACCTTGAGGAAGTAACGGTTTTTTCCCCTACGTTCGAGAGCCACCTCCACCGGCTCTCGGCTATTTTTGATGTCTTTCGACGGGCCGGCCTACGGCTCAATTCTGCCAAATGCCAGTTCGGCTGTCCTTAAACGCGAGTACTCAGACGCTTGGTCGACGCTACCGGTATACAGCCTGACCCTGACAAGATACGCACTGTCAGCGAATTCCCACCTCCTCGTTCGTCCACTTATGTCCCAAGTTTGCTGGGGCTGTGTTCATACTTTCGACGCTTCAAGAACTTTGTCGACATCGCTCGTCCTCTCACCATTCTTCTCAAGAAGGACATTAGTTGTACCCAAGTTTCTCATATTATTTCCCAAAGTGTGGGGGGAAATACATGGGCGTTCAAGTTACTCCGGTGCTCCAATACATAAAAAAGCGTTTTGGTAAAAAAAGTGGAACAACCGTGCATTTTCATGGCAAGTTTGATGGCGCATATTTCCAAGCTAGTGTCATTCTGGAAATTCATTCCAAGTGGATACGCCTCGCAAACTCACCGGCTACAATTCATTAATTGCAATATGCGCCTAAAATAAGTAATTAGGAAGCGGATTCGTTATTTTTTAATAAACGGAATATGTGTTTCGATTTTTCGTGGAAGTAATTTCCGCCTCTCCGAGTAATCCAGCTCAAGGGCTAGAATTATGTCATCTGCAACAGGCGATTTTCACAAATTCCGGAAGACTTAAACATGATCACCCCGTATACCTGCGCGGCTACGTATGCAACGTGCACCGCAGGTGGCCTTGCATATACAGTGTGCATACACTGTCCATACATATGCATACACATATCGCTACAGGTCTTTCTTTATGCTCAAAGTTTACGTGTCTGAGATGAGTCCGAAGTGTCTCCTGCGAAGACAGCACGTCAAGAGGCAGGCATCGAGCTTCTGCTTGTGCTCCTTTACGGGACGACCCATTTGTAAGGCCAAGATCTACTCGAACATAGTTTCGTGCCACCTCAAGTTTTCTCCTGCTTGTGGGAGGCAATATGTGAAAGGTTATTTCTAGAACTAGTGCTACGTCTAGCTTTGGACAGGCCGTCAGAAGCATATCTAAGTCGATTCCGGATCAGATGCCGCCGATTATGCCACGAAATATACCGCCCTGAACACTGTCACCACTGGAAATCGTGCCATATATCCCTCGAATCAGTGAAAAAGAAAAATGCCCCAAGCAGCGGCCCATCAGACTGCTCTGGAATACATGCACAAAGAATATGCAGCAGGCAACGCATGTTTTCCCGGATGGCCTTACAACTAAATGTTCCTCCATTTTCGGAACTTCTGTGCTCTCTGCAGAACAGAATGCCTGTGCCCGGCGACGCGTCCCACGATGGATCGCGCGCAAATTCATACCTCGTCTCTCACGCGGTTACTTTAAAGGGGCCCTGAACCACTTTTCATTGAAGTCAAGAAACACACTTGAAGTTAAAATAGACTATTTCAGAAGTACTTTGCCGCAAGAAGTACTAGAATGCGTTCAGCAGAAGCTGAGTTATTGGCAATCAAAGACGATCTCCGTTGTGCTCCCCTTCCTCCTTCAATACCTTGCACTGCGAAGGCTACAGCAGAGTGGGGTGGGGCCACAACGCTCCGCCTCATAAACGTCACCGTGTCGCGTAGTTCAAATTTCATTTTGGACTTCCGATTTTGGTGCCTACTAAGCGCTAAACTAAGCCAAACGCGGTTGTCCTCAGCGAGCCGCAGTGCGCTTAACTACTGGACTCGTGGCGGCACCTCGCGGCGGCCGCGGTGTAGCCGACCGCAGCGACCAATAGTAGCCGTGTATTTGAGTGTGCTTTACTACGCAATAAAACACACAGAAAAGAGCGAGGATCATGGGGTCTTTTGAAGCGAGAGCGTTTGAGAGAAAGGTGACTTCGCGGTGGTTCCGCTTGCGAGCTCCGCGGACTGCGTACGACAGCAGCACTTGGCTGAGATGTTCACAACAGCGTATGCTACCCGCGGACTATATTATTATTGCGATAGCAATTATATGGACACTTCAACCGAATTTCTGCCGTCGTCGTCGCCGTCGCCGTGAGGTTCCCTATAGATAAAATCTTCGCCGCGCGCCGTATGCCCTAGCGGAAGCGTGCGGGGACGCGCGCTATCACGGAGAGCGAACGCACTCAATCTCCGACGCGCACGCAAGGAAGCTGGAAGCCAGCGCCGGAAAGAGCGGGGGGGGGGGGGGGGGGCGCACTTCTACTCCGCCAACAACCGCGCTCGTCGCTCGTCCGCACCGTCCCTTATCTCCACACGGCTCTGACCTTTATGCGCCGTGCATTCGCCGCTCAGTTTCCGTTGAAGCGATAGACCGCACGTACCTTCGCCCGCAGCGGCGTATGCTTGCTGCCAGCGTTTTGACAGTCGTTGTCTGCAGTCATTCAGTGTGATCTATTCGTGTTTGTTTGTGCGCGCTCACACCACGCTTGTTCATTCAGTTAGTAATAGCCGGGTCACATTTTCCAACGCACGCTACACATGCAATGCTGCCCGGATCGGCAGTGCAGCGCTACAGGTGTGTCCCTTCGCACGCGCTGCCCACGGGAAGCGCTTCTCATCAACACCACCGTTTCACACGCGCCTTCTCGTGGTCATCGAGCCTCTCTTCATGTCGGTCTACTTACGCCGTAGCACACCTGCTTACTTAATCAGCTCATGTTTACTACAATTCATATTGCTACCAAAGCCGCTCACCTTACTTCGTATGACATTGCTGTGTTGCTATCGCATTCATTGCTTCGCCCTTAGGGCGAAACTGTGACATTTTTTTCACCAAGCCCGAGCGGTGGTTCAGGGCCCCTTCAATATGCCATGGTATTTGTTACATAAAAAAACCTCGCGCTTTCTTCAGGTAAATTTCTGGATAACATGAAAATTTCTAATCATTGGTCGACATGTATACTTCCGGATGTTTCTAAAATTATTGAAAAAGCTTTAAATTCTAGAACAAGTGGACCTCCGGAAAAGCATAACCTTATATTCAGGAATCAGTATGGCTTTCAAAGTGGTAAATCCCGTGAATGTGCATTATTTCAAATACGTGATAAAATCGTTGCTAATATAGAAAATCAACATGAAACAATAGACACATTTTAATATTTTATTAAAAATTCAATTAAGCACAACTTATTTTATCCCAGGTTACGTTCTTATAGAATCAGAGGTATTGCGCTAGAAATATAGCGTAGCTATCTATTGCATCACTCCCAATTCTTAGAAAATAAAGACTTGAAATCAAATTTAGCAGATAATAGGCACGTCGTCCCGCAGGGTTCAATTTTAGGTCCTACCCTCTTTATGTTTTACCTCAATGATATCACAGCAATAATAAACACACTGGATATTGTATACAAGTGTTTGCTTCTCTTCCGACACCACCTCTATTCTAATTCGTCGTATTGTTAATTGGCTAAGTTTCCGTTCTTTGTAGTTGTCGGCCGATCAACTAAACCAGTACGTTAAGAAAATAAAATATATTGTTTCTACTCTTATGAACAAGTACATTAGGCTTGCATCTTGTTTAATATTTCAAGCGCTACCACTTCAAAAGGTTTCTGAGTTCAGGTTCTTGGTTGTATGATGTAAATTATAATAAACGTAACATAGCACACTTATTTGGTATGTTAAATAAGTATAGTACTTTGTTACCTTCAAAGCTAAGATAGAAACTCTATTCCGAATGCAGAAAAAGTGTATCTGTATTGTTCATAATCTCTAGATGCCTGAACATACTTCTGAGAACTTTCATCAGACCGTATTTTGAATGTCAGCAGTCTATATAAACAAAAGTTTTCCGAAAAAGCATTTTTAAAATGGAAACGTATTTGCGAAAACTTTTTTTTGTGTACACACCACAACTAATTACACCTTAAGAGGTAGGAACTTCGTTAAGGAAAGAACCATAACAAACTGCGGCAAAAAGCTATTATAATGGTGTATTATTTAATTTACTTATAATGAGCATGCTTTATTTGATATTATGGAACAGTCTTCAACTCCAATATTCAGAAAAGAAAACGTGATAGCGTTATCGGAACCCGTTCGCATCGCATCGTTTGCATACGGCAAGTAGGCTTCATTCACTGCAACACTAAACGCGGGAAAGCCAGCTTACAAAACCCAGCTTACACCAATCCCCTTAAAGTCTGCTTCACGTTTAAACTGAAATGCATTGCTGAAAAGACGTTTTTCCAGGGGCAATATAAGTGGTCTTATATTAAAATGTGAAGGCCCTAGCACCTTTTTTATTACTTTATTAATTGTTTACTATTGCCCCGACGCACGCAGGTCTGGTAGAAATGTTTGAGTTTCCTCGCAGCAGAATTAGCTTTTCTCGTACATTCAAATTACAATCCCACGCCGATTGGTAAACAATCCGACGGCGAATCCGACGCCGAATGGTAAAGTCGTACTTTACCACTTTTCTGACGGATGTCACTGTGAGAAATTCAATTTTTGATCACCAAAACCTTGCACCACGTGGAGGGCCTGCGCGGTTGATGTGGTTGGATTATTTTATCCGCCACCCGCGATCACACGCCGGTTGCCGACGCCGGATTTTCTGTGACACGGAGCCCTAAACGCTATCGCGTTAAAATGTCGCAGTTTCACCCGAAAAGCGAAGCATTAATCGCGATAGCAAATTAGTAGAGATAGACGGAGTAAAGATAGCAGTTTTATCAGCGGTATAAACTTGGACGTGCAGCAGCACCAGCAACGCGCAGAACTGTTGTCGACGCCGCCGGCGTTTTGCCCGCGTTCGCATCGAACACGCGCGGCGTTGGTGACTGTTGCCGGTGTCTCTGGGGGCGGCTAGGAGGTTTCCGACGAGATCAGAACGGGACACTCGTCGAGCAGTGTCGGAAGTCTTTACCACTTTCTCGCCTCGCAACGTGTTTATACAATTACGCATTTGATGCCGCAGCTAAACGTCGCCTCCCCTCCCTCCCTCTCGTCCCCCCATGGCCTTTCGCTTGAGGGAAGAAGTCGCGTTTGCTCTCTATATATATGGTGATTACAAAGGAGGAAAGAGGCGTTTAATTCTGCAGCCCTTCAGGGAGCACGGCGCAGAACGCGCGTTTGCTCTCCGCCGTGCGTTCGCTCCCCGTGAAAGCGTGCGTCCCTCGCGCGCTTTCACTCGTACATACAGCGTCCGGAGCGCGGCGACGATTTCATCGCCGTTGACGTCCTACGGAACCTCACGGCGACGACGGTGGCAGAAATCCGCTTTGAGTGTCCATATAATTGTTATCGCAATAAAAGAAACCCTGAAGACGAGCTCATGCATTGTCTCTTTGCATCAAGGCTAGTTGTCCATCCCCGACGACGAAGCCTACTCTTTCGAAAAGGCTCACGCATTTACAACTGCGCGTGTTTAATATTACACCCATAAAAATAAGCAGAAAATATCGTGATTACTTATTACTGTATAAACTAATTCACAACCGCTTCCCCTGTCCGCAGTTACTGTCGGCTGTAGCGTTCTGCGTGCCTCGTTCAAACTGCGTGCCTCGCCCAGCATTTTCTACGTGAACTCATCTTGCACCTCCAACGCTATAGAAGGACGACGACGAAGTGTGTGTTGTGTGGAACGCTGCTTTTCTGTCTCTGCGAATTTCAAGCTACTTTGTGGGAGACACCGCTCCCATTACAACGGCCATGGATGTGGAGTACCCTGGAGGGGAGCTGGGTCCTTCCACGTCAACAGCGGCAGCTCCTAGTCACCCGAATGACACTGACAGCAAGGACACTATGATCTACTCAGCGACCAGTGATGAGACCACGGATGACAGTGATTTCGTGCCCGCAGCAAAGCACAAAGCAAAGAGAAGACAAAACAAACAGAAGCAAAGAGAAGACTCGTCGAGCACTTGCTGTGAACACTTTATGCAGCGATACAGCACTGGGATCTTCTGAGAAGGCTTGCTGTCACTGCCTTGAGCAGCGTCGGTGAAATTCTGCGGGAGACATTAGTTATCTTCTCCTGTAAGGCTTCTGGAGTCGTCGTTTCCGTCGTGTGTACGTGATCCTTAATATAGCCCCACAAGAAAAAGTCAAGAGAGTTGAGGTCGGGTGACTTGCTGGCCCAAGACAGGCCCGTTTCTCCCTATCCATTGCCCTGGGAAGGTAATATCAAGCCATGCTCGTGCTTTATTGCAGCTGTGGGCGGGAGCCCCGTCGTGCTGATACCACGTTGCGCCAAGCCGGGCTAGTGGCGTGTTGCAGCAGACGTTTTCAACCGACCCTTTGAGAATCTCACTTACATACCTCTTGCCGGTGAGAGTGTTGTTAAGAAACACTGGGCCAATGATTGTGTTGTCATATATTCCGCACCAAACGTTGAAGACCACTGATATTGTGTGCGGGATCTTGCTAGCCAGTGGGGATTTTGGTCACTCCAATAGTGTCCGTATATTTACTAGGCAATTTCGGGAAAAGTTCGCCTCGTCAGTCTAGAGTACCTTGGTGAGAAAGTCAGAATCCTGCTCCTCCTGACTCAAAATTCAATTCGCAAAGTCAAATCTTTCGGAGGTCCGGCCTTGATACGACTGCAGATGATAGAGGTGCAGTCCAGCTGTTTTCAAAATAATCCAGGCAGTTGAGTTGGACACACCGAGCAGTGCGCTCACGATACGCGTGCTAGCGTGTGGATTAACCGCCATGAAATACAAAACGTTGGAGCGAACCTCATCATTTATGACTGAAGCTCTCTGCCTCTTTCTTGTGAAGCTGCCGGTTTGCTTCAGCGACTCGTAGGCGTTGAGTATTGTCATCGGGCTCGGTCACGTACCCGGGTTCCAGCTTCGAAATATTCTTGCAGCCTGCCGTCTCTGTCCGCCTGCAGCTCGTAGGGCAAGGATCATGTCTGCCTTTTCCTCGTTGGAAAAAAAAAGGCACCATGAAATTGATCGCGCTTTAACAGCCGATGCACGATAGACTACTACCACCACCACCACGTCTGTTAGTCGCTTTACGCAGCGCAAGAGATAGCGGTTGCCAGCTTAAATCGAACAGCCAACGCTTGCGTCGCTGCCCTGTCGCTTTTTAAGCGGCAGCGCGTCTATGATCGTTTGTACGTAGAACGCTTGGGAGCACTGCAATCACGACGCGCAAGCGGGCATGTCTCGTGGTGTTCTTTATTTATTTCGCGGGCATGATCAGTAAGCTGAAAAACGCTCTTACTTAATAGATAGAAAGACAGAAACTGTTTATTCGGACGTTTGGCTAACCGCTCCATAACTTTCTAATTGGAATACTTTTCCTAGCTTCGTTGCTTCAGAAGCTGGTTAATTAATCTTGACTAATTATGTAATTAAGCAAGATACAAAAAATAGCGTCATACACTAAATACAAAAGTGAGCCACATGCATTTGGTCACGTCGCCTTAGAGTGCATCGGCATATTTTTAAGCTCTGGGTAAAATTAGCTGAAACCCTGTATATACGTGGTTGCGTATCCCTCCCGCTGTCAGTTATATATATATATATATATATATATATATATATATATATATGTGTGTGTGTGTGTGTATGTGTGTGTGCAGTGTCACGAGACAAGTTCCTGATCATCACCAGTAGTTCCTCGGCAAGTTAAGCCCGGTGGATGCAAGTAGAGAACGAGGTAGACGAGGAGTCAGAAGTTGGAAGATGGCAACTAGAGATGTTATATTAAGGTATGGAACCGCCTTCAAAAACCGATTTCAATGAAAAAGAATTTTTGGTTTGGTACCATTTACTATTCTAAGCTATCTGGTTCTTCCAGAATCGTTTGTAAAAAGAATTAGGTTTCTACCTTAAGCCGTTGGAAAGTAATGAATGTGTTTCCACCCCAGCCCCCCTTTCTCCCATCCGAAACCGAAACTGAACTTTTTTATTTCATAACATGAACCATTTCATCGAATATATTGTTTAATTTGAATATTACGCAATGCTAATTTGTTTTACTACGTTATCAGATACTTTAGAAGCCTTTTGGGAAAATTGCTGTTTTCTAATCAGTTAAAAAATCGCAGTGTCGCCCGAAAGGTGAAGCATCGATTGCGATAGCAAATTAGTAGAGAGTTATAAGAAGCAAGGATAGTAGTTTAATGGGCCGTATAAAGCTGTAAACAATTGCTTGCTAACTAAATAGACAAGCATGGTGTCACGCGCGTGCACGTAAACATGAAGAACACATCTAGCTTGGTGACCACGGAAACTCGCTGTGAAAACGCCGGAGTGAGACAGCGCGCCAGCAGCAGCGGTCAAATTGACCTTCGCGCTGTCTCTCATCTCGCTTCAACGCGAAACGTGGAAAGCACAGCGCATACGAAGCTACCGGCACTCGGCGCACGCACTTTGTCCCCATCGCAGATCGCTTTCAAGATACAGCGCCCGTGCGGTCGTGCTGTGAGCAGTAGCCGACGGAGCGGAATGCACCCCCCTCCCTTTTCCTCTCCGTCGCCTCACCCCCACGCCTCGCGCGCGAAAGAGCACGCACTTCCGGCCTGCCTTCCTCCCTCGCGTGCGCTACATTGAGCCACGATTGCCGGCTCACCCTCGTACGCGTTCAATCGCATACACAGCGTACGGTGCGCGGCGACGATTTTATCCTAGTTGGACTTTATGCGGAACCTCACGGCTACGCCGACGGCAGAAATGCGCTTGGAGTGTCCATATAAGTGCTATCGCAATAAAACCTTCACTAGAGTTTGGAGTTTATTACAGTTTTTGACAACACAACTTTGTCATGGCGCCAAAGCAAAAGGCGAGACTATGCACGCCTGAATAGGCTCCTGGCGTCACGAGCACAGCAGACAACAGTGCAAAACAAAAAGAAACAATATATATATATATATATATATATATATATATATGTAGACATATATACACATAATGCACACATATATACAGGCTTATATATATGTATGTATATATGCGAATCACACAATTATACATACAATAAATCAATACAGCAGAATAAGTATAAATAATGTGAACGAATAAATAAAAGAAAAAAATGAAAGATGCTGTAGGTACAGAAAGATACAGAAAGGGAAAAGCCAAATGCAAACAAAATGTCTTGCAACACATGAAATTGCATATCAGTCGAAAAGCAGGAAGAACAATTAGAAAACAGAAGTCAGTTGTCGAGAAAATACAGTTTCGATTTCTTCCTGAATATTGAAATGGTTGAGGAGTCTTGCGTAACATCAAATAAGGCATGCTCATCATTAAGTAAATTATGAATCTACCACTGTAAAAGCTGATTGCCGTAGTTCTGGTTTTTACCTTAAGAAGGTGTAGTTAGTTGTGGTATTAGTGTATACAGAAAAAAAGTTCTCACGATTACTTATGAATTCGAAAAATCCTTTTTCGGATAACTTTTTTTATATGAACTACTCACATTCAAAATACTGTCCTGGTGAAAGTAATCAGAAGTATGTTCGTACATCAATAGGGGGCTTTCAATGCCTTGACATTTGCTTATGTTCAGACCCATGTTTCTCAAAGTCAGTCAGTCAAGAACTTTATTGAGGTCCTGAGGAGTTTTAAGCCGTCGGAAATAAGACGCGGGGAGATCCTCCTGCCGAAACCATAGGCGACACCCAAGTCGGGACGGGAACGTGGTGACGCTCCGCCAGTTCTTGGGCCCTCTGGAAGGCCTTGAGTTGGAGTTCGAGGTCCGGACTTTTGAGGGCTTCTTCCCATTCGGGCTGACTGGAGAGAAGGCCCTTCGGTAACGCGGTGCATTGCCATAGCATGTGTGAGAGTGAGCAATAATGTTCTGGGCAGTCTGGGCAATTTGCCGGGATGTCTGAGTTGTAGTGACTTAGTAGGCTTCGTGACGGATACGAGTCCGTTTGTAGCATTCGAAACGCGGCCGCCTGCGCGCATTCGAGTTCGGCGTGCGGGAGCGGGTATTTGATTCTGCCTTTGCGATAGTGTGAGGTGATTTCGTGGTAAGTGAGTAGTGGGTCATTAAACTGAATGTCCGGCCCCTCGGAGCCCTTGGGACCGTCACGGCGGGCACGTTCTCGCGCACGGTCATGGGCCGTTTCATTGAGGTTGGGTTTTTGCGGGCGAATGTCTTTCCGCGTGTGAGCGAGGAACCAGGAGAGGCATCGTTTGCCCTCTTTTGAGCTCGCTAGTTTTATACGTGCTACTTTTTTAGAAACGTTGCCGCTTTCGTAGGCCCGAATTGTGGCACGCGAGTCCGTGAGGACATGGGTAAATGTGGGGTCTGCCATGGCTACGGCTATCTGTTCTGCTTTAGCGCTGGTGGTCATTTTAACCGATGCGGATGATCATAACGTTCCGTTGCCGCCCACGACTGCTATCGCGAAAGTGGATGAGTTGCCGTACTGGGCCGCGTCCACAAATGCGGTGGCTTCACGATCCGCATCGTTGCGGTCGAGAATCGCGCGGGCGCGGGCCCGGCGCCTACCTACATTGTGTTGGACGTTTCTGGGAAACGGTGAGACTTTGTACCTGTCTCTAATTTCGCTCGGTAGGGTAACCGCATGCTCGAGATAGGGAGACACTAGCTTCGTTTTGGATTAGTCTACCGGCTTTAGACGAGGATAGGCGGAGTATTTGCGCCATAGTCTGAGCCTCGATCACTTCGTCGACGTTGTTGTGCATGCCTAGCTGGTCAACCTTTGCTGTACTTGCTCTTTGTGGAATGCCCAAGACCTGTTTGATGCTCTTGCGCATGAGTGTGTTTAGTTTTATCTTTTCTATTCGTCAACTTGTGGGCAGAGGCGACTTAATTAATATGGCTCATAAGGAACGCGTGGTATACGCCCAGAAGGTTATCTTCGCAGAGGTAATCTTCTGCGCCCCGAGACTCTGTGGATGGGTCTGATCATGTTTTTGATTCTGGCAGGTAAGTGTTTGATCGCGAGTCCGTGGCATCCGGTGGCTTCGACTAGGAGCCCAAGAATGCGTATGTGGTTGACTCGCGGAATCTGTTCTCCATCTCTTGTGTGTAGTGCGATCGGAAGTTCGTCTAGAGGAATTAGGTAGCGGACTCCTTGAGAAGACTTGCGAAATAATAAGAATTCCAATTTCTTGGAGGATAGTTTCATTCCTGTGCCTAGTAGGTAGTCTTCCGTACCAAAAAACGGCTTTTTTTGGCATTTTATACTTACGCGAGCAGTGATAACCTTTTTGTAATGATTATTTTTTCCTGAAATTTTGCGTGCTGCTTCTTTATACATCAGGGTGTGCAATGAAGCAAAATAATCGAAACTGAGCGGTGACTTTTCATACTATGGGCAATTCTTTCGAAAAAATACCTGCCAGGAGTTACATTTCTGAGTCTTTTGATGATAGCGCACTTTCGTTCTATGATATGCCTATCATGGTGGTTGGTGGCACAGTTTATTGTCCCCATTATGCACCTGCCAAGTGGTATTTGTTTCGTACCCACCATTTCGTAGTTATGACTGCTGGCGCAACACTCATATTTCGGCAAATTTTAAATAATAGAAAAAATATAGTGTTCATAATTCAATCAA
Source organism: Dermacentor silvarum (assembly GCF_013339745.2). Classification (NCBI taxonomy): domain Eukaryota; kingdom Metazoa; phylum Arthropoda; class Arachnida; order Ixodida; family Ixodidae; genus Dermacentor; species Dermacentor silvarum. The sequence continues at coordinate 4,909,470 of NC_051156.1, forward strand.
CTGAAAGGTTCAAAGTACATAGGCTTCATAATATAAAAATGTAACGGTAGCTTTGCGACTAAAGCTGTAATGTTTTTCTCGAAGGTGGTTGCATGCCTTAAACGGTTGTATTCAAGTGGATGTGGTGGCTTCATTACAATATGTATATAATATATTTCCCCCACTTACTTGCACTGTTGTCTGCTGTTCTCGTGGGGCCAGGTGTCAATCCAGGCATGTATAGTCTCGCGTTTTTGCTCCGGCGCCATGACAAATCATGTATTCTCAAAACTGGCAATAAACTGCAAACTTCAAACTTCGATCTAAGGGTTCCGTTCTGGGTGAAGCCTACGCGCCGCTCGCTCTTTCGTACCACGTGTCTCGAATCGTAGTATGCGGATGTCGTATCACGCGCAAATTCGCACCATTTGTTGCGCGCTTCATTCGTCATACCCAAACGATAAGCTATACATAACCCCGCCATATGCTGTGTGCACTTGTTCGCGAGAACTTCGGCGTGGTGTTTGTCGATGATATCAGTTATCATGCTTTCCATTCTCCACAGGACGCGCAGGTGTTATCAGTTTGTTATTGTGTCCCGAGTGCTGCTCTTGGAGTGGTGAGCCCGTATCAGATGTACGCGGAGCAGTTAGTACATTCTGGAACTGTCGTGTTGACTCTTCATTGTTCCTTAGCCTACAGTGGTGGTAGCAGAATATTTGCCAGCATCGTTATTTGATCTGACGACTGCCGACTACGCTGCTTGTATCATCGTTATTCCGGCGTGCTCGTACTTTCCCTTACGGGCGCCGGTTCGCCTAAAATACATTTTATAGCTTAATGTCCGCGAAGAATAAGGGTCATTCGAGGTAATAAATTTTTTGTTAGTTGCAAAAGTTCTCGTGTACCTTGCATTGGGTAAGCGTTAAAGAACTCCAGGTGGAAAAAATTAATCCGGAGTCCCTCACTACGGCGTGCTTCATAATGAAATCGTGGTTTTCGCAAGTAAAGCCCCAGGATTTATATTTTATTTTATCTCTAATGGTAAAGCACAGCACGCGTAATGCGGTAGATGTGGGCTCGTCTCGCACCTGAGGCATGTTGGCTCTTCGTCCACTTTCGTTTCAGTTAGTTTTCCCATGCTTTTTCTGGCTTCGTTGCATGTTTGCTTGATATTTTATGCTTTAGGCTCTACTTATAGTATAGGTACACCGTGTGAGCAAAAACAGAGGGACCACAGGCTCGCCGAAAACGCAATGTCCTCGTAATCCAGACGCACAAAGATGAAGTTGACGAGTGCATCGGGGAAGTTCGCATTACGAAGTTAGAACTACAGTTCTCAATTTCGAGTAACATTCAAAGGTGGAGAGGAAAATCGGCTTTATGGTGGAACACCTTGTCCGCATACGTTTATACTCAGTGGAGTACATTCGCGTCCACCCCTTTCCTTTGCCTCGGCATCATCAGTCGCTATACTTTCACTCTTATTTTCAATTCCTCAGTGCAGAGTAGAAGGCTAGCACACTAAGCATAATCTGCGATTGTAATCTTTCTGTTTTGTCAACTGCCTGCCTGCTTTAGTGGCGGCAGAAATTGGCTCCATGTCTCATTACTGTTACCGTTTGGTATGTAACATGGTTTTCGGGAGATGTTTGGGGGTAATGATGCGCGAAATAACCTTTATAACTTGATGCCAAAGGGGACATTTCCAAAAAGCAAAATGAAGCGCGTGGTGTTGACCCAAATTGACTCGTCTCTTTACGCCGACCGGCCTGCATAACACTCAGAGTTAATGTGGTCATTCTTGTCATTTGGCTACAAATATTTCGTGAACCTTCTACTTGTTCTCAATTCCGTAACGGCTGCAATGAAAAATTTTGGAGCAGCGTCTACCTTTTATTATATTCCTTCGAAGAGCAGCACACAAAAGTAAACACAAAAGAAAAATTTACCGCCCAAGCAGTCCGTACAGATGGTTAAACAGCGAAGCTGAAACGGGCGGCCCCGGTGTTTACCACTCGGGTAATCCGGACGGTACATTAAAGTCTTTCTCATTGTGTTTATAATGAGGTTACACACATGTTCGGTTGCGATGGAGAAAATGACCTCACTGACGGTATGCCCGCAGTCCGCCGTTGTCGCATTGCCGCTTGCGATTCTTCAAAATAAATTAAATTGCTTCAGAATTAAATCTGTCCGTCACGGTGAGACAATAAATGGCTCATACCTCCTTAGACAATGGCTTATACCCCCGTAAACGCGGCCTCCCCATTGCGATGACAGAAGAGAAATTCGACGCTGGAATGATGAGCGGCCACGGAGCCAGCTGTGGAAGAGGAAGACGACGACGACCAACTTGGGAGTAGTGGCATGAGCGCGTTCGCGTGGTTGCGCCAAAGGGCGCCAACGTTCCAGCTGTGGAAGACGACGACGACGCTCGAGCCATTGCTGATGATGATAGTTTCTGCGTACATTCGACGGACGGACGAATCGGCTAGCCATATACAGCTTCGCTGTGTCACACTTGTCTGGAATGAAACATTCCTGTACCACTATAGAACGGCATTCCGCGCACCAATGTTTTCGCAACCGTACGAACCAGTAATGTAGCAGGCGTGTATCACCAGCTCGCAGGTAGCCCGAGTACTGCTTGAAGCTGGGCTGCCTCGCGAGTCCAGGAAGGACGCCAACTTCGTCCTCGGGAGGTCCCTGCCCTCGTGCGATGGACAGCAGGAAGACGACGCCAAGAGTGCCGAGTGGTATGCAACGATGGGACAGCATGATGGTCGTATCTGTGGGACAGATTAGTATGTCTCGTGTTCAGCAACAAAGAAACACTGCAGAACTAAGTACTGCAGGAGCCTAGTGGTTCACTGTCCAAATTGCTACTTTTCTCTTGCGCTCTAACCTACCCATAGGTTAACATACCCATAGGTGTTAATGAAAGGAGCCAATTCACCGGAGAAGCGGTTTAGGCTGTTCAGATATAGCACATTTCTGGCATATATGTGTCAGTACTCCGTATTACTGTACAAAACGGAGGTTGGTTTTCTTTGAAATCTAAAACCTAGTTCGCTCTGATAATGCAGGTCCTTCTGTTGGTACCGCCATCGCGGTTATCTCGCCTGTTTGCATTCTCTGTGCTACTGTTCCGTGCTACTCCACTCTTAACACTCACGTGTCCGCCCCTTTCACCTGTCTCGAGTGCACTGTGCCACTTGCAAGTATATATATATATATATATGTATGAAATGTACATCAGCGCCATACTGATGCATAACAGTTCCACAGACGTCGATGACGTCATCCAGGATACAAAACGCAGCGCCTGTAGTTCAGCTCAGTATCGCGTTTTCTCTCGTTGTGCGGGTAGAATGATGTAATTGCAAGAACGTTGATTTTAAGAGAAGCTTGGCATTGTTTGCATATTGAATAAAAACTTTGAATTCGATCACGAGAACAACCTAGATACCCGAAGAGCTGAAGATTTGTTAGCGCCGAACTTGTTTTAGGGCTTTGTAGATGTTTTCATTGTAGCGCATATTGAAAACGTAGATCCGTCGCACGCCGCCGAAATCTCTAAAATTACACTGCTTGTTTCGTTGTTCACAGGCGCAGTGTTCACAAATCGTCATGATGCACGAGACAGACGTTTTTTGGTTATGTACGATCACCAACACAGCTCACGTTGCAAGTTCTAGCACTGACTGTGTTATGGTCGGCGTGGCTCCCCTTAACGCGTATTTTTCAGTCATTTGAAATTTCGAACGCCTGTTGATAACACCCGAGTCATGCACCTTTCTTTGTCCTGTCTTTTGATCGAGCTGTTAATGCACTTGAACGAAATACACATGATCAACCTCGTATAATTGTGGACGTTGCTGCTTGGCACATTCTTAAAGCCTGATCCACTCGCGTTGACTACAGTGATGTTTTACAGAGAAGCTGTTAGCCTCTAGTTGGTCGGCATTTTTCATGTCCGGCGTCCGTGGGCAAAAATGTGGGCCGATCCCGGAGGTAGTGCCGTATCGGGCCGACGCACGGCGGAGGTGAAGCAGGCTTCAAGCACTCAGCAAAGTGAAGCGAAAAGTGCATACATTCTCTGGAATAACGCATACAACATACAGAACAGCATACGTTTCAATATAGAACAAGCACAAAACAAGCACCCGAACCACATGATTGATGATAAGGCGCTCCTGATAACGATGCGAAGCATGTAGCGCTCCCCGCACACGTTTCCCGGCAAAGATTACTGTTGCGCAAGGTTGTCGCGGTGACGGCACCATGCGACGTGGGGAGTGACGTCACTAGCCTTTCATATATTCTAGAAAAACAGTCTAGCAACTAATTTCATTGGTGTTGCAGCACCGCTATGGGTGGCGGCACGCTGTCAAAATTACCATTACTCCCATTACTATAAATTACCATTACTATACCATTAATTTAAAGCAATAGAGTATGGCATACCCTCCTCAGCAGTTGTAGTGGTGGTTTTCAACAGCTTCGCTGAACATCCGCTTTCGCACGGCCGGATGACGAGTCAATTTTTTCGTCTAACATTCATTCGACGAAAGCAATGTATGGAGAAAAACATAAAGGGATTGATGACGAAGGTCACCTCTTCCTTGTCTTTTATTGCTCTGTACGTGGCATTGAAGAAAAAGATATGCGAAACGCCAATGTTCTCACTTGTTCTCGAAGGCATTAGAAGCAATATCCAGCACACTCCGGGGGAATACCCTCTTATGTCTCATATAACCAGAAATATACCTAAAAACCGGAATTCCGATCTAAATGTCATGATACTGAATTTTATAGCCGCCAACTGATATTCCAAAACGAAGTTCACGTTGATTCGACCATACCCAATCCACTAATAGCTAAGAAAACTGTAGTCCACTCCCAGCTTTTGGAGATATTTACAATTAACTCAGTGTAAACATTATTTTGCACTGAGTTAGTCCTAGTTTATAAATGAACATTGGTTGCTATTTAGACCTCTCATACAGTTCTGTGGTTACGTTAAACCTCCACCACCATGTCAAAGTAAGCAGTCTTCGTCCGCCAGCAGGCAGACCACTTAGAAGTGCCATGAAGCATGATATTTTTTATTAGATTCCAGAAATAAGGAACAGAAAAGAAGCGAGAGGAAGGGAACAAAAATAAGGCAGCTGAACTGTGTAGGTGGATTCTGTGAAACAGCATATTAAGAGCAATTACCTGGTGTGATGGCGCACGGACAATACGAATAAACCTTAAACATAATTTAACACAGACAGTGGGAGTTGTAACGCAGAAAAAAAATAAACACATGAAACCAATAGAGGTGGCACTTGATGTTACAGCTCCACTGAATCAGCGCTGGGTATCCGGTCTTGTTAATTCGTCTCGGTTAATCACTGATGTTACAACGTAAAGCTTTCAATGCAGCACTAAGCGTCATAGCCGTGTAGCGGAGTCCCGTCGGTATTTAGATGTCCGCCACAAGACATTATTTTCATCATGTAGACCAAAAATCATGACGATGAGCCAGAAAAAGAAAAAAAGCACATCAAAATGGTTCGGCAAATTGAATAGCAAAGACTATAAGATTTGTATTCCAAGCTTTGAGTATTCGCACATCAGAAGTTATACGTCATTTGTTGTGGTTCGTTGCACAGTGCACCAGAAAGCCTTAAACGAGCAATGAGGTGACCGAATACATTTTAAAGAAGGAGGCAAAGTGAAGTGTAGCCGCGGTATCTGCGGGATAAGTGAAGTAATGTTTAGTGAACACTGCCTGTAGCGTCTCGTTGTAGTAGCTTAGACTTGTCACGTTGTTGTCATAAGTCTAAGTTTCAGCCCCCACTTACAGAGTGGGGGCTGAAAGCTGTGCACATCTCTCCCGATTATTTTGTTACGCGCTCTTATATATTCAGCAGCGTACAATGAAACACGCAGTTGAAATGTATATCGCGTTCTATGGTAACAATATCTGAAATTTTAAATACTGTAATGAGGCGCCACAATATTGTTCTAGCCACATTACAAACGAGCCTGTTAGCACCTTCTTGACTCTTGAGCGAACCTGAATAGCTATGGTGTTGGGCTGTTGGGCACGATGTCGCGGGATCAAATCCCGGCCACGGCGGCCGCATTTCAACGGGGGCGAAATGCGAAAACAACCGCGTACTTTTATTTAGGTGTACGTGAATGAACCCCAGGCGGTCCAAATCATTCGGGAGTCCCCCACTACGGCATGCCTCATAATCAGATTGTGGGTTTGGCTCGTAATACCCTACAATTTAACTTACTGACTCTTGAGCGAGCACATTTCGCGTAGCGTCAAGGAATGTCGTAGCGTATTCACTAGTGGTTTACATAAACCTATCACGTTTCACATTTCGCGGGCAAAAAGAAAAAGAATAATCAGTAACGCAGCGAAATTTTTCTTGAGGAATCGGGATTGTTGTTACTGTTTACGAGAGCATTTCGTGCAAAGTTCTGATAACGTATGCGTGTCTCATTTTATCAATACAAGGTGCACACTCGTGAAAAAGGGATTGATAGGAACGTACCTGAAGCGGAAGCGCCCACTGGAAATACAATGTAGCTAGAGTCCGATGACGCTGAAGCAGACGAGCGAAAGTCCACTTGCAGGTACGACAGAAGGAACTATGCTACTCCTGCCAGGTAAGCTATCTCAGCAGCTTCACTTGCTGATATCACCGCACTTTCGGTAGATATCGCTATCTGTGCATCAGAATTGTGAGGGCTCCTGCTCTTCACCAATGTTCTAAATATTTTTTTTTGGACTGACCCTTCTGTTTATCAGCTACGCTGGCTTGGAAGTGGCCACCGCAAGCAGGTCAACGATCGTTCGCTGAGTAATCATCCGGTGAAGCCATGGATGTGTGATAATTTTGAAGTAGAGATTATGCGAAGAATAGCCCGTGCAGATAGTGACTTTTGCAAAAAAAAAAAGAAAAGTGTGCACATGCTTGACGACAAAATGGTAAGGCATGATAGCCGGGAGCGCATGCTGCGGACGTTTGTTACGTGTAGTTCCCGTGCAGCCGAGGCAAATAAAGATATAGATAAAGGAATAGGTTGCTAAATAGATAGATATATAAATAGAAAGATAAATAAATAGTTAAATAGATAAATTAATAAATAAAGAACAATTGATGAAATTTACCAAGAAATGGCGTACTTGTTTTAGTGCCTTCCCAAGAAAAAAGAAAAAGAAATACAAATCGAAGATAAATGCACTACCTACTGTGTAGGACTGTTAGCGGCATAAGAGGCATGTGCTGCTGCGATGTAACGAGAGCATCTGCGAAGAATACATTCAAATACTCATAGCACGCACATTTACATACACGCATTCTTTTAAACTATACAAAGGGTAATTAAAAAAAAGTAAGCAGCTTTACAAGGGTAACTACTTGAGACACGAAAGCGACGGTAGGAATGCAGACAAAAAGCTTTGGTAAACATCACAATGACCCCCCCCCCCCCTCCCCGCTATTCCCTCACTTCATCGTGCGATCGAAAAAGAAATACTTTACTATAAATTCACGTCAAGTAACGCATATTCTTCACAAGAGTAAGTAATAATTAATCAGTAAACAAATAACTTCATTGCATAGGAGTGACCATGAATCCTGTGTAATGTTGAAGTTAAAAACTAGAAAGGAGCGCCAAAACAAAAGCGCTAAGATAGCAAGTGTAGAGGAGAAGACAATATGAAACAACAAAACGAGAGTATACATATGAAAAATAAAAATAAGGAAGAGTGAATGTAGGCTATTTCATCATGTATCATGATTCTGCGCAACATGATCATTAATTTGACATAACCACATAACGCAAGTAAAGAACTCTGAGAGAGATCGGCATTGACCATACCGAAAAATTTCACAACGTTTCCCGAGGGATATCTGCGCAGTTAGAATTTACACGTGGTTAATGACTTTTCGGATGCGTAGGGTGCATGTTTGATGGCCTTTATATGCAACACAGTCAGACATAAAATGCCTTGACTTGAGAGATATATAAGTTCAGAGAGATGCGTCTCCACTTGTACGTGTAGACGTAAATTACTTATCTTAAGTTGAGATACACGAGAACAAGTGCCTGTCAACACAACGCACGTGCCAAGGCCGAGCAGGCAAAGAGAGAGAGAAAGAGAGAGAGAGAGAGAGAGAGAGAGCGAGATAAAACGAGGCGCGACGCAATCTTTTCTCGCATCTGGTCTACCTTCAAGCATCAGGCATCGCGCACTTCGGGGGCGGAAGGCAGCAAAAATTCTTTTAATAAGAGTTTTCGGCGAGTCGTAATTGATACGCAAGAACTGAAATAGACGAAGCAGTGAATTGTAGCACACATGCACACAAGGACAGCAAAGACGAGGCGACAGACGAGCGCTCGTCTGTCGTGTCGTCTTTGCTGTCCTTGTGTGATATCTGCGCTACAATTCACCACTATGCTATGCCGACAAGCGAGAACAGCCGCATTACTGAAATAGACGAGCTCACTGGAATGTTCGTAATGCCTTGTTTTGGCTGCAGTCCTCAATTTCAATTTACGTTCCTTAGGCGGAGAAGAAAAGTGGCGTTATAGCGGAATCACTGGTCCGTATGCTTTTACTCAGGGGGGTACCCAGGTGTGTGGGGCGCCTGCCTTACATACCCGGAAAAACTTGACTAGCTCAAATTAGACACAAAAATGGAAGAGACACACCGGACAGGCCTTGTGAGTAGGACTGTCCTGTCTGTGTGTAAAGTTTTATTGCGACAGCACTTACAGGGACACTCAAGCGCCGTCGCCGCTGCCGTGCTGTTCCGGGTGCGACAGCGCACGCACGGACCGCGCGCCGAGTGTTGAAGGTCACCTGATCTGCTGAGTTTCGGAGGCGCGGCACACCGAAATGGCTAACGGAGCAGCAGCACGAAAGATTCGTTTTGGGACAAGCTCAAGCACTCTCCGCTGCAGGCGTTTCTCATCCCGCCAGCGAGCGATGGTGGTCGCAAGTTCTTGCGCGGTCATCGTTCAAGCGTGTCCTTGGGCGCGTGACACTGTTAGCGTCTAAGCGAACATTTACTGCAATCTGTGCTGAGCACAGAGCTACGAGCTTTACTTAGTGCATGGTATTCAGATGTTTTGATATATCTTTGTCAGTGCGCGAGCACACGTGCCCTTTGTATCGGCGGTGAAAGTCCATCCGCCAACCGTGCACCGACGGGCGCGATAGGCAAAGAGAGCTGTTCGCTGCAATAACAAACATAATAACAGCATGCGTTGTGGTCCCCTTTTCTTCGTCCTCATCCAGTTAGCGCTGCTGCTTGTCAAATATGAACAAACATGAGAAGGCGATTACCTTGTCCCCGAGAATGCACGTGTCGCTCTCAGCCTTCAACCATTGTATATAGACATATATATGGACAAAGTGTTAGTTTTACAATTTCGTAACACACCAGTCTGTAATAAAAACCGTCTTAAAAAACAGTTATGTCCCCGAGATGTCAGGAGGATCTGAACGTTACATGCGTGCCCGATACAAACTCGCACAAAGCAGCCTCTAATAGGACCGCTAATTGGCCTTGTTGGCTGGAATGAATATTTGAACAGGAGAGCAAAATACGGACGCAGCGCGCAAAGAAGTACCGTGAAAGACGGCGCTGTGTTTAGTGGTCCCTCTTTTCGGCGCTTCGTCTGTGTATTGAGCTGTCGTTCAAAACCAACCTTTATTAGCACTGAGTGTTGAGAGGCAATTTAGTGCCAATGAGCGCACCTGTGTTTAGCGTAATCAAAGAATATATAACGACATGAAATATGCACATATAAGGCCGCCTCATAGAAATATTTAAAGAACACAGACCTCTTCATGGTACAGCGCATGATATTCAACGGTTCTTTGAATTTCCTAAACTTAATAAATTTGGCGCACCGCATTGTTAGCTACTTATTATGTTCCACTGGGCATGAGCTAATTCTTGGTCAATCACTCAACATGGTTATGCGCCACTGTGACACAATGAAGACGTCTAGAAGCCTTAAAGATATTTAAATATGTTTCGTACTTCTTTCTCGATAAACTCCTCCTCAACATTCTTCCCTCGACAAACATCAAACATAGTCTTTGTCCTCGTGGAATTTCTGTGTTGACGTTTCGGAACGTGCGTCCGCCTAATTTGGTGTTTGAATTACTGCACATAGCTTGTGAACTATTTAGTGTGTAAACAAACGTTGCGTGAGATTCAAATCATGCGCATTCCTCAAATATGTATGTAATTCAATGCAAAATAGGCATAGTTCCAGAAAGAATGATAAACATGGCGATGAACGGTTTTGTTACTACTCTGGAAAGATGATATATAGGATGAATCTCTCAGTGAATAAATATACATCAGCTGCATAGTACAACGAGTGACATTAGCTGAATGTCGAACAACATTCCTGCAGAACTCATCTCACGATGACTGTCGATGGTAACGCTAGAGTGTACTAGAATGGGGGAGTGGGTCCAGGGGACGCCTTGGCAAGCGCCGAGGGTGAAGCAAAAAACGTTGAAATTGTGGCGGCGCTGCCATAGCCTTATTCTGGATCGAATATATAAATAAGACATATGAATAAGAAATATTGGGGGAATAGGGAAATTGTTTTCGAACAATTACTACGCGTGGATTACTAGTAGTAAAAAAAGTAAAATAGAAAAATACGCCAAACTCAAAACTTTAAAAATCAGGAAAAAAAAGCGCCCAACGTGGGGCTCGAACCCACGACCCTGAGATTAAGAGTCTCATGCTCTACCGACTGAGCTAGCCGGGCTTTCTTTTTCTTCGCATGTCGCATGTCACAGATCTTACGAGCGCAGAAGAACAGACTAACAGGATCTTACATCGGTGAACCGTCACCTGTTTGCTGACTACATGTCATCAGTATTTCGGCAAGTTCCAATCTTGGAACCCACTCTGGTACGAACGCCTGCACCTTCTGCACTTCGACAAAATGGGACACAGATTCGCAAAAATGTTCGGGAACGGGTCGCACATCAATATCTGCATTGTGTGCAGCCGTCCGCGTTCGCCATATGCTGTGCAGGCCCAGGAGCATGACAAAATCACAAGGCACGTCATCGTCGTTTTCAACCGTGAGATAACGGATTCCTTGCAGATTTAATGTGAACTCTTTTTTCAGAGTTATCTGTAAGATGTCCCAGAAGAACACCCCGCTCCAACAATCTAAAAACACGTGTTCAATGGGCTCTGTTTTTTTGCATAATAAACAGTTAGTACCTCACGGAACAAATAAACTCCTATCTTCTAACTATGTTTTAACGGGTAAGGTTCCTGTGTGCAGCTTAAAAAAAAAAAGGTTTCAACCCCTGGCGCAACGAGCATTCTTTTAACGCGTTTCAAAACATATTTTCCTGGGCCTACACAGTATAATTAACGGTACAATGGCACAGGAAATAACACATCAACGAGGTCTTTGTACAGTTTCTTACGTGACACCTCGGTCAAGTATTGCAAAGAAAAGCGTACCGATAAGAAACGGCAAGATGAAACTACTTCTTTTAGATATCCTCGTACTGGTCCTTAAGGAGCTCACACACCGAAGACACAACAAATTCCGGTAGCACTTCACCCAGCCTTAGTTGAATCATAGTTCTGAGAAACGTGTCGTCTACATCTCGGAGAAAAACAAATCGTCTGATGAGTTGTCTTACATACAGATGCACTAAACCAAGCCCACCATCACGCACTCTTTTAAATAGATTTGTACGGCTCGTTTTTTCCCATACAGAGCTCCAAATAAAGACCGCGAACACTCTGTGCATTTTTTGTGCATTTAACCTGCTGCAATGTAAGACTTGCATTACATCTTGTCATGCGAAGTTTGAGGCTTGACAAGACTGTGGAGAGAGAGAGAGAGGGAGATGGATGACAAAGGGGAGCAAATGAACTTTCGCACGGGAAATTTCTCCATCCTTGGCACTCTGAGTGCACATGCAACCACTCGGTTCGCTCAATTCGCTAAAACTTCACAAATAATTTCGCATTAGGGATCACGTTTGCGCGCATTATTTGCCTGTCCCGTCAACACGAAATCCAAAGTGCTAGAACCTGGTTAACAGCATTACGAAGTGCGCATCTACAGCGACGCCACTGTACAGTTGTAAGAGAGAATAAAACATAACAATTATTGAGTCTTTGAAATGAGATCACCGAGTGGAGGGCATGATTAGCAACGAAACACTGCCGCCATCTGTCGACGTCACAGGAAATGCTTTACAGTATCAATAGAGTGTACTCTAGCATCAACAACAGATGACGCTACCGTTTAGTTGGTTTTAAGGTTACTTATGTGTTGTCCAATAGGTGGTGTCCAAATCCACAACTCACAGGGTGGCGCCCTCTTGATCTAATTGGATCTAAAATACGGGTAGAGTCTACTAGAATGGGAGAGTGGGTCCAGCCAGTCCAGCGGACGCCTTGGCAAGCTCCGAGGGTGAAGCAAAAAACGTTGAAATTGCGGCGCGCTGCCATCGCTTTCCTCTGAATCTCCGGCCAATAAACGTTGGCTCCGGCTGTTTCGGCAGCGCTCATTGGCTGAGGCGAGCTCACGGGCTGAGTGACTGTCGTCTGCTCGACGCACCTTCGTTGTTGCGTCGTTTGCATTCTTTCCGTCGCTCTTTTTCCATTTTATTTACAATAGATTGGTGGGGAGTAATAACAGTGTTGCCGCCACCGAGTATCCGACTGTCAAAGCTCCATGCAGCTGCGGTAGGGTCTCCGACGCAACAAGCGTCCGGCCGACACGCAGGGCCGCTCATTCGGGAGAAAGCGACGGTGGTGCCACCAACTTTTAAATAAAAAAAGCCTCAGCGGGGAGCCTGCGTTGGACCCACTGCCCCAATCTAGTACACTCTAGTAACGCGATTAGCATTCGAGCAATGCAGTAGAAAACCGCATTTCTAGAGTCATTGTGAGACTTCCGATGTTTTTGCTCTATGTGACATAATCTGGTATCCTTCGTTGGTTGTGTGGCACTCGCTTGCCAAGGCCGCCCATGAGCATGCCGGCTTGACGACGACAGTATGACTCCACGCACTAACCACTGTGGAATGATGAAGAGCTAGGAATGACGACAACCGAACGGACAAAGGTGGTATGACGACAATAAGACGAAGTTTCTTAGATGATGGTGATGGTGTAAGCACAACAGCGTGATGACGCCGACATCAGTACAATTCGATGAAGACAACGGTATTGCGACAACCGGTTGACGAAGCTGGAATGACGACGACAGCATGGCGAAAACTGCATGACAACAGATGCCTGATGGCGACTGTGTGAAGACGACGTGATTGCCACGATGGCATGGGAATGGCAGCACAATCACGATTGAATCCCGACAGTATAATTGCGATAGAATGACGAAGAAGGTATGACGCGAATGGACGGAATAAGGCGGTATGACGACGACAGAGTGACGACAGCGGTCAAACGTTACTGAAGGAATGACGATGGTAAGACGACAGCGTGGCGACGACGGCAATGCGATGATGGTATGACAACGAAAGTATTACGACGACTGTACGATGACGGCACAATGTCGACAATAGCATGAAAATGGAATGAAGGCGAGTGTATGACGACAATGACGGGACGGCAATTGTATCACGTAGCCTGCATAACAATGATGGCTTGACGACGATGACGGCATGACGACGATTGCACGTACGGCCACGACGGCATGATGACGTCTGTCTGAAGACGACGCACTGATGGCGATGACATAATGATAGCGGTGCAATACGATAGCGCATGAGCGCAGTCGCGTGGTTTTATTTCACATGTCGCGGCATTTCTTATATTGCCGAAAAAAAAATCCCCACATAGCATGTACAGTGCTCAGTAAATGAAACGCGATACTCGCAGCCACCGGCGCTTGTAGCGCCACCGGTGAGCTCTTGTGAAAGTGAGCCGGTGCATTCAGGTATACGCTCAGGGTGAGAGCGTTGGTGACGCATAGAGCCTGTATTCGGCCGACAGTCGTTCGGTCTGTTTTTCGCGGTGGTGCCGCCGGAGCGCTGCAAGCCGTGGTTTCTGCACCCACCGCGCCCACGTGGTGGCAGGAACTGACAGCACGCGCGTTTCGCGCGCTGTCATGGCTCATGCATGGCTGATGGTTTCGGAGTAAGGCTAAGGCGCTTGAGGCATACTGCGCGCTCACTAAAACAGAGAGATAAATGAGCGTACAAGGAATAAATATAAACTTTTATTCTGAAAGAAGTAGCCCAGAAAATAAAAGGTTTCCCTCGCTCATGGCTTTATGCACGGTAGATCTGCCCACTTGGATTTGACCCCTTATTATACTAGGACTTCGTCATGTCTTCTCGAGCAGCGACGACGGTCACCATAGGGCGGGGCAGGCTGTTGAACAGGTGAAGGTTGGTATGCGCCAGACCAATGTCGTCCAATTTCGTCCAATCCAATGTCGTCCACCAAGTAACCGTCTACGATATCTCCCGAAACAGAGGTTTACTAAGCCGCAATGGCGTCACACACATCCTTTGTAAACACGGAGGCAACGGAGGCAGTTGAGGCAAGCAATGGAAGCGTCAGCTCGTGATCAAACATGGCAGCACCCACCGGATCGCCGCGGAAAGGGTCAATAGAGCTCATGCGCTGCAGCTTCGAGCTGAACAAGTGGCGCCGCCTGCGACGCGGAGCGCTACTAATAAGTCGTTGCCGATCGCGAGCGTGTGCGGGCGAAAGCATGACACCTCGAAAGAACGACGCTTGACAGTTGAGCTTCTTGTGGTTTAGCGTGGGCAGCTTGCAGACCAATAATCTTTTTTTCTCCGTCTCCCTGAAAAGATAAATGACGAAGCCATGACACACATGCAAGCAAAAATCATCCGGCAGATTCCACGCCCTGTGGGAATCGGTGTTATGCGAAGCAGTGTGCGGGTAGGTAGTGTGCGGGATACCTAGTTAACGAAACGACCATAAGAGCACCAAGACGTAGGTGGCTCTTTGATGACCTGCATGACATGCATGTCATGACATTCATGTCATGAGAACTCCGGAGTCCCTTTAGCTACACATAAGAGACCTTAAAGGCTCATTCACACCGGCGACTTGAGGCGGTCGTGCGACCATTTGCGACTCGCGACCAAAAAGCGACCAAAGGCGACTGATGTTCACACCGGCAAGCCCGGCTGAGCGCGACCTGCAAGTCGCAATCCCGGATATTCTCGTTCTTCAGCGAGAATTCTAGGGATCTACGCAGTTCGCGCACTTCGCTCTGGTCTCGCCTTCCGGCAATAGCCATGTATTTTGATGCTAGTATAGTGAACTATATATCTAGTTCACTATAATGCTAGCGAAGAGGAAGACGTCGTCACTGTGCTGATGTGCTCTGCCGTGGTGTCAGCCCTGGCAGCGCGGAAGCCTCCGAAGAAAACGCGACGCTGGTGGGTGCGCCCGTGCCTCCGCTCGCGTGAAGTGGCCGGCCACGTAAGCCGCCTCCTGCCCGAACTTTGTGCGCATGACAACGAGTATTATCGAGAGCAAGTTGTAATTTTTAGTTTGCATTGCGTGGGATTCGGTGCATAATATTAAAGCGAAGCTGTTCACCCGCTGTTCACCTTTGGGTGGCGTGCTCATCCAACGGACCGCAGCTGGAAGAAGGGTTCGTGTTGTGCCTTCTGTTCCTGCTGTTTAGCTTCCAGCGAATGCGACCGCGTACATTCGACACGTTGCTGCAACTGCTGCGTCCCAGCATCACAAGACAAGGCACAAATTACCGGCTTGTAGTCTGCATATGGTGGCGTGGACATTGCATTTGACGTGGACGACGCCGGTTAAAAACACATATCACTTTCGGCGCGGCGCTGATTGGTTGAGCAGCTTTTCGACCACGGTCGCGCGACTGAAAAAGCGAGCAGTGAGCAACTGGCCCAAAATGGTCGCTTTTCAAGAAAAGCGACCATTTGCGACTGGTCGCTTTGCGACCAACTTGGTCGAGCGACCACTGTCAGTCGCCGGTGTGAATGAGCCTTATTTATTTTTATTTATTTATTTATTTACAAAATACTGCAGGCCCAAACTAGGCCCCATGCAGGAGGGGTATCAAAAGGTTTACACAAGCAAAAAAAAAAACATCGAACAAAATTCATTACAGATCACGAAGAGAGGAAAAAAATAATATATACATAAACGTTACACATCAATGAGCACCCTATGGCCGTGAAAACAATTATAAAGATTGCAACTTTAGGGAAAATAGTTCTATGGTTCACGACAAGGAAGAAAGAAAAAAGAAAGAAAAAAAGCAAGAAGAAAACAAAAGAAAGCGCGTCACATTATGACGTTAATGCGTCGAATAAGTTACTGTGCTAGAGCATAGATAGCGGCAAAGCGTTCCAGTCTGTAATGGTTTGCGGAAAAAATGAAAACTTGAATGTATTAGTACGTGTTCTAAATGGTGTTAGCGATTCAGCATGACGATTTCGAGTCAGTCGTGACATCAGAGGTTGGATGTACGGAGCAGGGTCTAATGCGAGATGGTTGTTCTTCAAGTGAAAAAGAAACTTTAGTCTCAAAATTTTGCGACAGAGCTTAAGTTCCTGGATATTATTTTGTTGCATCATAAGAGTTGGGGAGTCCGTCATGCGGTATTTAGAAAATATAAACCGAATGGATTTACGTTGAATGGATTTACGTTACGAGAGGTGACAGCCTTAGTCATGCTCATGATTATGACTTCGACCATCAGCCTTTAGCCTTTTTCTTCACTTAGCACCACATTCGAACTCATTACATTGGTTTTTGAGTGTTATTCTTTTTTCGCTGAGTCGTTCTCTTTTTTGCTGAGTCATGGTCATGATTATGACTTCTACCATCATATTTTAGTGTTTCCTTCACTTACTGCCCACATCCGAACCCATTTCAGTGGTTTTTGAGTGTTAATCCTTTTTCGCTGAGTCTTTGTCATTTATGCTGAGTCATGTTCATGACTATGAATTCTACCAGCATCCTTTACTGTTTTCTTAGTACCCATGTCCGAACCCATTTCAATGGTTTTTGAGTGCTAATCTTTTTCGCTGGGTCATTGTCATGACCTACATGACACGCATGTCCTAACATTCATGTCATGAGATATCATTTATGTTCATCATATACTCTTGTCATAGTATGCCAATTTTGGTACATACCAAGTTAACAAAGCCGGCAGATTCCCACCCTGTGGGAATCGATGTTATGCGAAGCAGTGTGCGGGGAGCCTACCGCGTTAACGAAACGACCATGAGAGCACCAAGACGTAGGCAGCGTCCATTTCCGAGCGGTACCAAAGGTCATGAGTTCGACTCCCATCAAAGGCGGAGGGTTCAACTCCCACCAGAGTCGTGGGTTCGAGTGTCTTAATAAACTCTATATTAATTAACTCTGCCCTAATTAACTTTGCCTTAACGCCAAAGGTGGTGGCTTCGACTCCCACATAAGCTCGAGGGTTCGACTCCTAAAGAAGGTCGTGGCTTCGAGTGCCCGAATTAACTCTATGTTGATACAATGACGTCTGTGCCCCACGCTCCATCAAGACTGTTGGGTGAGCGTTGCTTGCTTGACCAACGCAGAGAGAGAGAGAGAGAGAGAGAGAGAGAGAGAGAGAGAAGTGACTTTATGTGCACCAGTCAAATAGGTGACAGGGTAGAGGCTTCAGCCTAAACCCATGCCCACTCATCCTCCCTAACCGTCGACCGGGATCCCTTGGGACGCGGCGGCGGTCAAGGCGTGACCGATGACTTGCCGTTGAGCATTTTCTTCTTCGTTGAGTAGCAAGGACTCCCAGGATTCTCTGCATCTATCTGGCTCATCAAAGTTAGGACAGGTCCAAACCATGTGGACTAAGTCCGCTATACCATCACAATGCCTACACCGAGGGCTATACACCGAGGGATGCCATTTGCTCAACAGCTGTGGGTTCGGAAATACCCCTGTTTGCAGCTTCCTCCACATAACTTCCTCGCTTTTGGTAAGGTTCTTATCCGCTCTCGGGTAAGTCTTACGCCCCAGCTTATAATGGTTAACAATTTCTTGAAAAGTGTTCAGTTCGTCAGCGGTCTGTAGGGGTTCCTCGCTTGGGGGTGTTGTCGAGACAGCGCTGGAATCCCGGAATGTGTGACCTCGGGCCAACGTGTGCGCCTTCTCGTTCCCTCGCAAACCCTGATGAGCCGGTGTCCAGATTAGGGAAACCTGCTCCGACGGGGGCTGTCCGACGGCTAATATGTGTACAGCTGCGGCGGCGATCGTGCCAGCATCAAAATTTCTGATTGCAGATTTTGAATCACTAACAATAACTCTCACATTCTTTTGAGTCAAAGCCAGCGCAATGGCGACTTCTTCCGCCTCGGTTGCTCCTAAACATCTAACGCTGTAGCACGAGGCAGGGCCTCCGTTTTCGCGTGTAATTACGGCTGCGTATACTTTGCCTTGCTTGCATTCGGCCGCGTCCGTGTATATCACATCCTGCCTGCCTTTCAGTCTTTTCTGCAGCGCCTCAGATCTGTCCCTTCGCCTGCCCTCGTGATGCACCGGATGCATATTCTTGCGCAACGGGAGTATTCTCAGCCTGTCCCTGACTCGCGGTGGGACTTTGCCTGTCTGCTTGGAACATGCCTGGGGCTCGAACCCCAGCCGCTCCAGGATCCTTCTACCAGTCTGAGTGCGCAGCAGTCTCTCATAGTGCGATACTGTCGCCGCTTCAATGAGCTCGTCTAAGGTGTTGGACACCCTTGAACTTAAGATTTTGTTCGCTGATGTGTTCGGGGGAAGACCGAGAGCCGTCTGGATGCCCTTCCTAATAATGATAGCGACCTTCTCTTTCTCTGCTTTGGTGAACTTCAGGTAGGGGGCTACATATACGACCCTGCTAATTACGAAAGATTGCAGTAATCTTAGGAGGTTCGCTTCCTTCATATCCGGGTGTTTGTTTGCTATTCGCTTGAGTAATCGGCACGTCTGGCTGGTACTCGCTTCTAGTCGTTGGATCGTCTCCGCGTTTTTGCCGTTCGCTTGAATCCGCAAACCCAAGACCGTGATACCGTCGACAGTGCGAATAATGTTACCGTTTATTCTCAGCTCGATGCCGTGCCCCGGGTCCTGTTCCCTTCCCCGTCGCCGCGCCTGCGATGTTAGGAAAAGGACCTCCGACTTCGCCGAGTAGCTGAGGCCAATCGGCTCCAGATATTCCTTGATAGCTTTGATTGCCCTCGATGTGCCCGTCACTGCCTCTGCTCATCCATAGCGTCAGATCGTACGCGTAGAGCGTATGGTTCAGTCCTTCTATGCCTGCCAGCTTCCCGGTGGTGGGCGACAGAACTGATCCCTGCGGCGTACCTTTGCTTCACAGTTTAATACCTTCCAATGACTGCCCTCCCAAGCTGATCGTTGCCGTTCTATTCGTAAGAAAAATGTCACAGTTTCGCCCTAGGGCGAAGCGATGAATGCGATAGCAACACAGCAATGTCATACGAAGTAAGGTGAGCGGCTTTGGTAGCAATATGAATTGTAGTAAACATGAGCTGATTAAGTAAGCAGGTGTGCTGCGGCGTAAGTAGACCGACATGAAGAGAGACTCGATGACCACGAGAAGGCGCGTGTGAAACGGTGGTGTTGATGAGAAGCGCTTCCCGTGGGCAGCGCGTGCGAAGGGACACACCTGTAGCGCTTGCACTGCCGACCCGGGCAGCATTGCATGTGTAGCGTGCGTTGGAAAATGTGGCCCGACTATTACTAACTGATTGAAGAAGCGTGGTGTGAGCGCGCACAAACAAACATGAATAGATCACACTGAATGACTGCAGACAACGACCGTCAAAACGCTGGCAGCGAGCGGATATATACGCCGCAGGAGCGGGCGAAGGTACGTGCGGTCTATCGCTTCAACGGAAACTGAGCGGCGAATGCGCATAAAGGTCAGAGCCGTGTGGAGATAAGAGACGGTGCGGTCGAACGAACGACGAGCGCGGTTGTTGGCAGCGTAGAAGTGCCCCCCCCCCCCCCCCCCCGCTCCTTCCGGCACTGGCTTCCCGCTTCCTTGCTTGCGCGTGGGAGAGATAAGAGACTGTGCGGACGAGCGACGAGCGCGGTTGTTGGCAGAGAAGTGCCGGCGCTGGCTTTCCGCTTCCTTGCTTGCGCGTGGGAGATTGAGTGCGTTCGCTCTCCGTGATAGCGCGCGTCCCCGCACGCTGCCTCTGGGGCATACGGCGCGCGGCGAAGATTTTATCTATACGGAACCTCACGGCGACGGCGACGGTGACGCCGACGGCAGAAATCTGGTTGAAGTGTCCATATAATTTTATCTATACGGAACCTCACGGCGACGGCGACGGCGACGCCGACGGCAGAAATCCGGTTGTAGTGTCCATATAATTGCTATCGCAATAAAATCTTTTACATAATTGTAAGTCTTCGTGCCCACATTGAGAGCTCCGAGACTCTCCAATACATTATCGAATGCTTTAGAAACTTCTAATCCTACGACTACCCTGGTGTCTACCGTTTTGTTGTCTATCACCTGTTCTTTGAGCTGGAGCATGACGTCGCATGCCGATAGATGAGACCTAAAACCAATCACGGTGTCGGAGTACAGTCCCTGATCTTCCAGAAACCCATTGAGCGTGCTCTGAACAACATGTTCCATTATTTGCCCACGCACGAAGTAAGTGAAATGGGCCTTAGATGTTCAAAACTAGGTTTCTTTCCAGGCTTTGGAATGAAGACGAGGTTGGCATCCTTCCGCGCAGGCGGAAGCTGCCCTCTGTCCCAACAGTCCTGCATGTACGCTGTCAGATTTCTGACCGACGCAACGTCCAGATTTCTGAGCATCTTATCCTATCCAGCCCTGCAGCAGTCTTCGTCCTCAGACGGTTTATCTCGGCCCTGACTTCACCTACCGTGATTGGGCTGTCGAGATCTGGGTTCTCTAAACCCGAATACTCGGGCAGGGACCCAGACCCCACACAGCTGAGATATCTATCCCTGACCTCGGCAATGAGCTCATCGGTCGTTCCATCGTATTTGTTAAGGAGCTTTTGCAGCTGCTGCAGTAGCCTCTAGCTTGGATTTGTCCGGGTCTAGCAAGTGCCGCAGCAGATTCCAGGTCCTTGCAGTACCAATTTTGTGGTCCATTTGGTCACAAATGCTGCTCCTGTTCTGCTTGGTGAGGGTCAACGCGTATTATTCTATCTCCTTATTCAACGCAGCCAACTGCCTGCGGATATTTCTATCGCCTCTTTTCTGCGCGATCCTCAAGTTGAGCTCTTGCTTTTTGCGCCATATGTTTATCACGTGTCTGTCAACCCGTTCCTGGTTCTCATCCACCTGGATTTCCTCAGTTGCA